>NC_065517.1:5798247-5805401 GCF_006386435.1 Epinephelus moara | reverse complement strand
ATTAATTTAATTATTAATCAAACTCCAAATTAAAAGTTTAGCGTATTTTATGAGACTGATATCTTTAACTGGCTACCATTTTTCCCTTTACGGGAATGGTGCCCCACGAGGTGATTTAATGTTAATTAAGTCACATTATTTAACATAATTATTAATTATTAATAATAATTATTAATTATATTTGATGCCTCTGTGTGAAGCCTAACATGTTGACCCCAACATTTATGGTGCCGCTGAGTGAGGTAAATATATGTTGACCCCAACACTACATACACATGCTATATCTTGGTTTTTTGTTTTTTTTTTCAGGACAATCTGGGCTACCCAGATTTGCCATCACCACATGTATATTAATTTTTATATCAATGAAAAAAAACAAATCTGTGTTACTAAATTCTTACAATTTTTACATGTATCTCAGCATAGCAAGTTGGAAGTTGACATATTCTGCCATATATGAAGAGGGGAGACTCTCTGGAATCTGGCAATATAAGAACCATGATGGTGGGGCATTCTGTCACTTCACAGCTGTCCAAAACATGTGGTTTGTGCCAGGCGGACATGATAGCCAGTATTTTTTCATTATTGCAAGAAATTCCATTGACTTATTCACCAAAAATGTGTTTTATCTGAAAGAAACATGCAATATTTACATCTAAGATAATAGAAAAATAGTAATAATATTATTCCTCACTATATGAAGTGACTGATAACAAGATCTATATCATGGATTGTAAAGAACTTCGTCAGGTCTTTATTTTGTAGACATTTGATCTGTATTTATAGCATGATGGGATCACAGCACAATGATGTGTGTACAATGCATTCGTGAGTAATCCATCCAAGAGTAATGTGTGTGCAAAGCTGTATGAAAGCTTTGTTATACATCATTTTAGTGTAATTTTATCATTTTTTTCGCTGTGAAAACATTGGACTACCGACAAGTGCTTGGTCTTGTCGGAAAGCTGCGGTTCCGCTGTCTCACGTGATATGAATGGCTTCTCGCTATGACGCACGGTTGCAGAGAAAATCCATAGAGAAGAAGAAGTGTGAATTTGGATGCACTATGCATCGTTCGGGTGCCCTCTATAGGACACAGCATAACATCCACGGTGCAGCTCGCTGAGATACGATATAAAAATATCTTTGCATGTGTGCTCTCGTCCACAGTATTTTACTCAATATGCGTGAAACCAAAGGTAAAACTAAATGTTGAAATAGCAGTAATACCACATTCATTCAAAAAATGACACAAGGGATGGAAAGGGGGGATGGCAGTTTTAGAAGGGGGATGATTTTGAGCGTTTTTATTTCAAGGGGGATGCCATCCCCCCTCATCTCGAGTACTGCTAGTACGTAAGGATGATTCATCATGAATGTCAACAAACTGAAAACGATCAGATAAATAATATTTAAACCAGCTTAGTGCAGAACCTTTTAGGCCAATTAAATGTTCCATTATCTGTAGCAGAATTTGATGGTCAATTGTGTCAAACACCGCACTAAGATCTAATAAAACAAGTACAGAGACGAGTCCTTTGTCTGAAGCAATCAGAGGATCATTTGTAATTTTAACTAGTGCTATGATGCACTCTAAGTCCTGACTGAAATTCCTCAAATAAATTATTATCATGGAGAAAATCACACAGCTGGTCTGCGACTACTTTCTCAAGGATCTTTGAAAGAAAGGGAAGATTAGATAGTCTATAGTTGGCTAACACTTCTGGATCCAGGGTGGGCTTTTTTTAGGAGAGGTTTAATTATAGATACCTTAAAAGACTGTGGTACATAGCCTGTTAATAAAGATACATTGATCATGTCTAATAAGTGAGTGTTAACTAAAGGTAAGACTTCCTTAAGCAGCCTAGTTGGGATGGGGTCTAAGAGACACGTTGATGATTTAGATGAAGAAATCACTGCGGACAATTCTTGAGGAGAAATCGGGGAGAAGCAATCTAAATATATATTAGGTCTTACAGCTGTGTTTGAGGGCAGATAGGTACTATCTGAGGACAGGAGGTCATGAATTTTGCCTCTAATAGTTAGAATTTTGTCATTAAAAAAAGCTCATAAAATCATTACTGCTAAGGCCTAAAGGAATACAAGGCTCAATAGAGATGTGACTCTCAGTCAGCCTGGCTACAGTGCTGAAAAGAAACCTGGGGTTATTCTTCCTTTCTTCGATTAAAGCTGAGCAATAGTTTGCTCTGGCATTGCGGAGGCCCCTCTTATATGTTTTGAGACTGTCTGCCCAGACTAAACGAGATTCTTCCACTTTGGTTAATCGCCAATTCCTTTCAAATTTTCGCGATATTTGTTTTAACTTATGGGTTTGAGTTATACCAAGGAGTGAACTTTCTTTGCTTTGTTAACTTATTTTTAAGAGGTGCTACAGAGTTGAGTGTTGTTCGCAGCGAGTCTACAGTGCTATCGACAAGATGATCAATTCGGGAGAGGTTAAAGTGGGTACGGGAAACCTCTGTTACTGAAGGACATGGTATTAAATTTAACCACGGAGGAATCATTTCCTTAAATTTTGCGACAGCAGTATCTGATAAACATCTAGTATAGTAACTGTTGCTGAGTGGCGTGTAATCGAGTAAAAAGAAATCAAAGGTAATCAAATAATGATCCAATAGCGAGGGATTCTGTGGAAAGACTGTTAGGTTATCAATTTCAATTCCATACGTCAGAACTAGATCGAGGGTATGGTTAAAACAGCGAGTGGTTTGTGAGGTTTATATACTGTAGTGTAAAATGTAGGGCTGCAGTCAACCAAAGAAAATCTAGGTCGACTAAAGTCGCACATAATCTTCAACTAATCGATTAGTCGTGGGAAAAAAATCTGCACTTTATTTTTACTTCTGCGGTGGTGTGTCTGTGTCACTCTGCAGTTACACCTCCACAACACTAGCTGGCGGTGGAGGACTGTGTTAAGTGCTATAAAGTTTAGTTCAAATCAAACTTTATTTATATAGTTGATTCAAAACACACATATATGGCTTAATAGCCATATAATAGGGACAATTTCAAACACAAGTATGCAAATTGGCTTCACTATAAATCGCAGCATTCACAGACAAACACTTGTCTTTATCTGGACACATTTCCCCCACAACATGCTAATGTTATTAGCACAAGTCTATGACATTTTACAGTGTACAAAATAGCCTAGCGTCTAGCGATCTTTTCCTCTTCTCATATAAAACCAGGGACAACAGCAACATGTAACAAAGGTAACGGTACAACAGGGGTGTTTTGAAAACACCCCCATTTTCACAGGTAACTGAGCCTGTCCCCCCGCCACAAGAAATAATGGATTAATCCTGGAAAGCTGTTGATGTAGCACTTTTCTCCTTATTAAAGTAACACAGCGATTATTCGACGAATGAGAATTTGGTCGGATGAGAGCATAGCGACAAAATAATCGACTAGTCGACCAGGAGACTACAGCCCTCGTAAAATGAGCCTTAACTGCAAAGAGTGATTAAAATGACAATCAGTAAGTATTCACCGACATAAGTTGATTAAGTTCGAGATATATGTTGAGCTAATATACTCATTTACATATTATTTCATGTATTTATGTACTGTACTCATTAACACACACCCACCTGGTCATGTACTGCATGTAAGCACTTGGGACTAAACGGAAAGTACCTAGGATTCAATATTTAAAAAAACCCAAAACAAAGTGAAACTTGGCTCGAACATAATGTTGGGGAAGTTTGGGGAATTCCAGCCCAGGCTGATACTGCCTGGTACACCAGTATGAATCATACCTAGGTGGCTCGAAAAGATTACACAGTTAAGATCTCACTCATCAAAAGGGAATACCATGCCACCATTATGTTCTGGCTCAAGTGGGAAGGATCAAGGAAAAAAAGGTGGAGATTCAGCAGAATCTTCACCAGCATAAAAGGGAGATCGCAGAGAGTGAAACTTTTTGTTCTGGAGCTTGACTCATGAGCTGTATATGTTGTTGCTTGTGAACACATTAAACTCGGTTGCACCTGATTCGAAGTGTCTCCAGGGATTTTCTGAGTACTATCCTTTAGATTCTAAGAAACTTTTGAGTAAAAGGCGAGTCCAACCAAAGGTGTTGAAGGCGAGGTCTGGAGCCATCTGACCCAGCTTCAGGCATTGGTTTTTGCTTCATCAGTACACCCTGACTGAAGCCAATGGAGTCTAATAATGACATAAATGCGGTAGCCAGGGAGTCATTATCAACGTCAACATGAATGTTAAAATCGCCTACAATAACTTTATCTGATTTCAGAACTAAACTGGATAAAAACTCTGAGAATTCAGATTCAAATTTAGAATACGGGCCAGGAGCACAGTACACTATAACAACTAAAAGTGGCTGCGAGGTTTTCCAGGTCAGATGCAAAAGACTAAGAACAAGGCTTTCAAATAAATTATAATCTAGTTTAGGTTTAGGGCTGATTAACAGACTAGAGTTAAAAATGGCTGCAACTCCCCCTCCTCGGTTGCTGCCCTGAGGAATGTGGGTATTATTATGACTGAGAGGAGTGGATTCATTTAGACTGACATATTCATCTTGACACAGCCAGGTTTCAGTGAGGCTGAGTAAATCAATATGATTATCTGATATTAATTCGTTTCCTAACACTGCTTTAGATGATAGAGACCTGATATGTAACAGTCCACATTTAATTCTCCTGTTTTGTCTTTCTGTCACAGAAGAGGTTTTAATTTTTTATGAGGTTGTTTTGCACAACTCCTCTTTGTTTAATTTTAGATTTAGATAATTTAGGTGGTCGGGGGACAGACACTGTTTGTATAAAACTATGGGTGGGTAACTGCATTAGAAGCTCAGAGAAGCTTGTAAGACTTAGACTCTGTGTCCTGGTCTCAACTCTGGGTTGACAGGGTTTTGAATTACTAATAAAGTAGGCCAGGTTCCTAGATATGAAAGCAGCTCCATCCAAAGTGGGATGAATGCCGTCTCTCCTAATAAGACCAGGTTTTCCCCAGAAAGTTTGCCAATGATTAACAAAACCCACATCGTTTGCTGGATACCACCTCGACAGCCAGCGATTAAATGATGACATGCGGCTAAACGCTGATTGGCGTAACCGGGTGTCATTGCCGCTGACGTGAATAATGATCTTACTAAATCTACGTTTAGCCTTAGCCAGCAGTTTTAAATTTGATTCAGTGTCGCCTGCTCTGGCCCCCGGGATACATTTGACTATGGCAGCTGGTGTTGCTAACTTCACGTTCCTCAGAATAGAGCTGCCAATGACCAGCGTTTTCTCCTCAGCGGTGTGTCGCTGAGTGGGGAAAAGCGGTTAAAAACATGAACAGGCTGGTGGTGAACTGTGGGCTTCGGCTTGGAGCTACGCTTCTCCCGGACAGTTACCCAGCCTCCCGATCCTATTAAGCTGCCAGTGGTAATGAAATTGTCAAGACTCTCTGACCCAAGGGTGTAACTTTGAGTTGAACATTGGGGGGTTTGAGATTTCCGCCTGTGAAGCAGGTCTGAGGACATGCTCCGCTACATATATATATGTATATATATATATATATACATATATACATATATATATGTATATATGGCGAAAAAGACTAACGATAGCAAACAAAGACGAACTATTGAGAAAAAACGGCAAAAAACATGGAAAAAACACAGCAAAAACTGCTCCAGAACTACTCCAAAACTGTCAGAAACAACACGAATACAATTATTTACAACACCAAGATGAAGATGTTATTTACAAAGAAAACACAGATAAAACATTGCTACGACACTCACAAGCTGTACTCGCTTTGATCCGCTGACACAGTAATGTACCATATATCACAGGAAAGCTCCGCTTCTCAGCTTTCAGAATCCGTTGGAATTACGTCGATAGCGTGAATGATTGTGGAGTTACGGTAATTTGAAAAATGCATGTCATTTCTTGTCGCCGGCGACAACTTCGGCTAACTGGCTAGGTTGCATTACAACTAAGACACACACAACCATAGGCGTTTCTAGCCCATTTTTGGGGGTGCTGAAGCACCCCTAAATTGAATCCCAGCACCCCTAAAATTTGAGAAATTTTTATTTATTTATTTTTACTGTATGTCCTTTTTTAACAAGCTAGAAAAGTGTCAAAACCATACAGTACTTGGTTGAAACGTAATATTTTAACAACAAAAATACAGCACCCCCCCTTGCCTCAAAAATGGTTTGATCCACCCCATCCCTCCCACCTTTCCCCGACCCGGGCTATGAGCGCTCTGTCTGCACAGAGCAATGCGCTGCCTTCCAGAGTGGATGATATGTAGTAGTGGTGTAAGTACCTGGCTGAAACCAGGATATGTGGCACATTTCTTAACTTCTACCACTCAATACCAACACATTATTATCATTACCAGTCCTCATTTTTGCTGCATTTAATCGTAGGTCACTATTTATGTTGTTAGGTAGGAGTTAGCTGACGTTTTTTCTAGCTAGGAAACGTTACAGGTGGTCAGTACCACTGTCCTCTGTTTGAACTGGAATGAGAGAAGCTAGCTGTTGTGTCATGTGCATGTGTTAATATTAAAGCCAAGGTGCTACTGACTAGCTAACTGACTGGAAGCCCATTAACATTATAACTCCTATTGTGCGTATGTGTGTGTGTGTGTGTGTGTGTGTGTGTGTGTGTGGTGTGTGTGTGTGTGTGTGTGTGTGTTTGTGCGTGTGCGTGTGTGTACACACAGACAGACAGCCTCATCATGGATATAGGATTGTTTTTTCGAGGAAAAAAAGAGCCAGGTTTAGGTAAGCTCAAATGGTCTATCTATCTAGAATGATGTTGTAAGTTGGATCAATGTATCAGTTTATATCTCTTATTAGATATAAAACGCATTGTTTGGTTATTTGCCTTTTGGTTGACAGTACAAAGAGAGAGAGAGGAGCAGCAGCAGAGAGGACTTTATTTATTAGTATTCTTATTAGTATTTTTGGTATTTTTGGTACTCACTATCAATCAATCAATCAATTTTATTTATAAAGCCCAATATCACAAATCACAATTTGCCTCACAGGGCTTTACAGCATACGACATCCCTCTGTCCTTATGACCCTCGCAGCGGATAAGGAAAAACTCCCCAAAAAAACCCCTTTAACGGGGAAAAAAAACGGTAGAAACCTCAGG
>NC_065517.1:5787331-5792658 GCF_006386435.1 Epinephelus moara | reverse complement strand
AGCAGTACAGAGACGCTGTCACAGAAACACCGGAAATGACACAACTCGCTTACCGCAATACGTCAGCACGTCAGTCCAGATGAGCTGGGGGTATAGGGGGTATGTGTATGTTGAGGAGCTGCTGTATCAAAATGAGTTGTCTTCCCCCAGAAATTAGGGTTACAATATGTTTCTTTTATGATTTCAATCCATTCCTCTTTTGCTGTGGCTCAACATTTAAATAACCTTTATCAGATTTGATGGTTTAGTCACAGACTTTCTCTAAAAGTGTTGTGCTTTTCTTTAACAAATGTGGGAATGAAATCGCGTTAAAATGTACAAAACAGTGAAATTTATCTTGCCTGGCCGGGCAGCTCTCTGGGTGCTCAGCACCCCTAAACCTCTGACGCAGACAAACGTCACTATTTTTTACTGCTAAATTGAGAAAATCTACCACATTGTCGTGTTTATAATACTTAACATTCATTATCATAAATTATGATATGATATTGGGGAGGTTGTGGTGGCTGGTTTGGATTATTGGGTAACCCACCCATCCCCCTATAAATTACGCCCATGCCAATTATTTCTTTGCAAACTCCTGCAGGAGGTTAATTAAGAACAACAGTTGCATAGCTACTCTGCTCAGTGCCCTCACTTCCACTCCCACTTCCTTCCTGTACCAGTCCTATCCTAGCAGTCCTCAACTCATAATAATATTCATCAGTGTGCTTTTTTCTTCTGTAGGATCTCCCTCACCAAGAGAAATTATGATATTGGTAACCAGTAACTTCTTGCTGTCAAGTTGGCTCTTGACACTGCTAATAGTTTGATTGTCCCAGACTCTGTTCACTCTCCAAATACTGCTGTGGGCTCACCCCTCTCATCTGACCTGTCATCCCAGCATCAACCAAACCCTCACCTTCTACTGGCAGGGGTTCGGGTGGTCCACTATGGACGCATACACCCAGTCCTTTGTCTCTGACTGTAAAGTGTGTGTTCAAAATAAGTCTTCAACCAAACCCAGCACTGGCCTGTTTCGCCCCCTTCCTGTCCCCAGTTGCCCTTTGTCCCACATCACTGTGGACTTTCTCACCAGCCTCCCACCATCAAACTATAAAACACACATTCTCACTATATTTTTCCCATATCTGCCCATTTTCTTACCCTGTCTAAACTATCCTCTGCTAAAGAGACCACGGACCTCTTAGTGGACCATGTCTTCTGTTTGCATGGTATCCCAGCTGACACTGTGTCTGACAGAGGCTTGCAGTTAAACTCACACAGACTTGTAGGGTTGTATTGGACATGGAAGTGGTGCAAAGTGCACAGATTTTCTATAAAGTGTTGCCCACTTCCTTTCGGGGCCCATGTTAACCAGTTGGGCTATTTACACAGGACATGCTGCAGCCTTGAGCTCTGCAGCCGGCTTGTGATCTGCAGCAAGTTTCAGTGTCTGGTCTATTTTTTCTGCGAGCTTTGAGTAAATCTGTGTGAAAACATGCTGTTAAACTATTATGAACTATATAAAGACTACGTTAAATATGATAGAAATGATATGATCATGATAAGTGATAAAACATGCATCCCATGCTTCTACATATTTGTCAGTTTCGTCAAAACAGAGTTGAGAGTTGAGAGCAGACTCCCATACACACAAGCAGACAAAGGCAGAGCTCTGCATGTGATAAGAAAAAGCAGAAGAGCAGAACTGCTTGCTGACTGGTGAGGGGAAATTCAATTCAATTCAATTCAATTTTATTTATAAAGCCCAATATCACAAATCACAATTTGCCTCACAGGGCTTTACAGCATACGACATCCCTCTGTCCTTATGACCCTCGCAGCGGATAAGGAAAAACTCCCCCAAAAAAAACCCCTTAACACCCCTTAGCACCTCTTGTGCGAACAGCCAGGCGACTGCTGACAGGTAGATGGATGACAACTGACTAGTGTTGGGCACGGCAGTTCTTTAGATGTTACTGAATCACTAGAATCAATTCACTAAAAAGATTCATTCAAAAGATTCGTTCACCGAATCGTTCAGTGCTTGGCGGGAGGAGCCTGCAACTCCGACTCACTGAACTGATACACGACTGAACGATTCATGTTTCAGTTCCGGGAGTGATATTGTGTTCTTCCATTCATATATGTGTTGCCATAATCTGACATGTATAATTAGCTGTCATTCATATTTATTGCTGCTGCAATTCTCATTTTTTTTAATTCTATTCATAATTTTGTTGACATTTGTATATTTGCTCTACCACTATTTTTTCAGCCATTAATCACTCACTTATATTTCGTTCTATTGCTACTTGTTTTATACAGTAATTGTTACAAGATGTGTTGTACTGTATGTGTGTTGTTGCTGTGGGAACTTGGCAAAGTAAAAGTTATTTCACCCCGAGATAACTAAACTAAAGTGCCTAATAGAAATGAACGAACTCCCGTTTACTTACTGTGTAGTCCGTTCAGTGAACATACCACAGTACTCAGTGATCCGTTCACTGAACGTACTGCGGATCACTGAGTCACTTAACATGCACACTTTTGCATAGTTACTTCGTAATGAGAGGATCTGACAGTCTCAGCCACGTGTTTTCTCAAACTGCGGGTTTTATACACTACTTGTTACATGCTGTGTTATACTGTACGTGAGTTAAAAAAAGTTATTTCTCTCCGGGATCAATAAAGTGCCTATTACACTTGAACACACCACACTCCCAGTCTCCGTCGCTGCAGCTGCTGCTTTGCACTGGTGAGTCTCACTCTTCTCATTACTACTGCCAGCCTAACGTTTTAGGTTTGTTTATCTGGAAACTAAATCTGTTAAAACAGCGGGGAGGTGTGTGTATATGTTTATGTGGCTTGACTCCTGGCTACATTAGCTGTTAGCTTGGAGAAAACGGTCCCGATGAAAGTGTATCCCTATGAGGAAATGATTTGAATCACTCAGGGAGAGTGTCGTTCACCGAGTGATTCGTCAGACGGGTAGGCAGTCCCTCCTTCCCTGCAGCCTGGCTGTCTCCGCCTCGTGAGTGATTCATCATTCACACGGACCGAATCGGCAGTTCCAGCCTCGGCCTGTACGCTCGCTGCTGAGAGCTCAACTGAACTGAGAAAGGAACGAATCAGTTCAGGAAGTGATTCAGTTCAGTACGTTCACTTAAAAGATTCGTTCTTTTGAACGACACGTTCGCGACCGGGCGTCAGTTTTTTTTCAGGTCGCCATCCCCAGTTAAATGGGCAAACTGAGCATGCCAATCAGGAGATGGAGGCTCCGCTGCACAACCATTGCTAATCCCTTAACTGCCCTGGGTGAAGTACACCCACAACACCTTACCAAATGTCTCATCAGATATGTCCCCCTTCCATGACTCTCTTGGATATCAACTACCTTTATTCCCTGCACAAGAGCAAGAAACAGCTATCCCATCTGTCCAAGCTCCCATGTACCACTGTCACAGAACCTGGATTAAGAAATCAATCCTGAAACTGCTTTCAAAGAACCAAATTAGCTGGATAAAAACTAATAGGATTAGTAAAGGCTGATAACAAATGTTAGCCTGGATTAGTTACCTACATTTAAAGAATATGGCCCCCACCTCAGCATGCAGGTGGAATAACCACAACAAATACACACCATGTTCTGATTCATTTCCACATGAAGCCAAAACAACATGAAACTAAAAGATGAAGGTCAGAAAATTTTGAAAATGCCTGACATAATCTCCCAGAGCCCCATGCAGCATATTCTATTCCTAAATTATGTCCAACCAAATAGCCAAAGATATTGAATTTTTAATTATATAAAACAGAGACGCAAGAGCCTGAACAACCACCAATAAATAACAAGCATGCACATACAGCAGCTTCCTACCTAGGTCTCATCACAACCATCTCACATTTCAAAGGTTGCTCTCACAAATTTTTTTTGTTCTCCAACAAAAAGTAATGTACCCAAATTTGTACATATCCCACACATTTTGAAAGGCTGCAATCACATTACCAATGCACTGAAAGTAAACAAGAAAGCAGTCCCGAGCACTTGTAAGGAGTCAGGTTGGGATGGTGCATGGGTCACAAAAAATTGGACTTTCTCTCAGGACTTTCTGTGGGAGTTGCGTGTTTGGATCCATGTGAACTTTGAGTCATTTTAAGGTACGTCCTCACCATGTTTCTTTTCCTAAACCTAACCACAGTAATTCTTATTGCCTAAACCTAAAGACACCCAACCAAGTTTCTTTTTCTAAACCTGACCTTTGTAATTTTACATTAATTATGTAACTAAGTTAAGGACTTAACATCTTTTGCATATTCGTGGAATATCCAACCTGATCTCACAGAAATATGTGAAATGACCACGACCTCTTAACACCGCATTCTGTGGTGGCAACACGAAATTACGTGCAGGTACCAATGTAAAGTCAATTAGGATCCTTTGTCGTGGTGTACACATGAATTCCCTGGTTCAACAATCCTGTATACACACAAAACACGAAAGTGTTCTTGACATTAAAATGGCAAATATATTCCTCTGTCATAATTTCCCATCAATAATAATAATAATAACATGATAGTTCGGCTGTACTAGATATTTGAATATTCAGTAGATTTACTTTTTTAAGACACTATTTGACAACTCTACAACCGGAAGATCTACCTTCCCAAAAACGCCGTTTCTAGAGTACCAGCTAAAATATCTTAAATTAGCCAACATACTTACTTTTTCTTAACATAGTTCATCTAGGTGCAGTGTAATTACTAGTTCGGCTTTACTAGATATTAGATATATTCAGTAAATATATCTTTTTACAACCCTATTTTACAACTCTATTTTACAAGCCGCAAAAAACTATTTTACAACCCTATTTAGAACCCTACTATGCAAATCAGAAGAGCTACAACTATGTTGCTGATATGTACCAAGCTACATGGCGCGGTCCTAGGGAATTGTAGTCGTAGTTTTCAAAAAATATATATGTGTTTTTCCTAGATTTGGAAGATGTAAATACTGAATTGAGAGTACACTGTGGAGTTTAAGGGGATGGTAAACACATTTGTGTAATCAGATTTTAAATATATCATTTCTAAATGGGTTAAAATTAATTTTATCCATATAAATATATACTATTGCGAAAATTAGGCCTATCCTGACCCGAAAAGATGCAGAAAAATTGGTCCACGCTTTTGTTACCTCTAGGCTGGATTACTGTAACTCGCTATTATCAGGTAGCTCTAGTAAGTCCTTAAAAACTCTCCAGCTAATTCAGAATGCAGCAGCACGTGTACTAACAGGAACTAAGAAACGAGATCATATTTCTCCTGTTTTAGCTTCTCTGCAC
>NC_065517.1:5785051-5786578 GCF_006386435.1 Epinephelus moara | reverse complement strand
CCGTTAAAGGGGTTTTTTTGGGGAGTTTTTCCTTATCCGCTGCGAGGGTCATAAGGACAGAGGGATGTCGTATGCTGTAAAGCCCTGTGAGGCAAATTGTGATTTGTGATATTGGGCTTTATAAATAAAATTGATTGATTGATTGATTTTACCCATATCTGACAGGACCCCCAGTTGTTGACTACACTCACATGATAGTGGTAGAGGTCAAGAGCTCTCTATAACAGTTGGTCCCATGTCTGTACCCCCTTTTGTTGCTGAATTATAAGCTTCAAACATGCACTGAGGTCAAGGTTCAAAGGTCAGTATTTAAAAGCAGGAGCCATGTAGAATCTTCATACTGACATATGTTACTCTCCAGGTTGAGACCTTTCCAATGATGCATTTGGTTTAGCTCTACGACGAGTTTTAATTTTTTCATTTTTTGAACACAAGCCATGCCAGGTCTAGTTTCAGAGAGCACTTTGAAGGCTCATTGTATAAAATGATTTTTGTTTGTTTGTTTTTTCTTTTCTACTGTAGATAGTTACTAAAATGAGTCATCCTCAGAGAATACAATACTACTTAAAGTAAACCAATAATTACAATAATGAAATAAGCAAAAATGATATTAAAATTATATTGAAATTTTAAAATCTATTCACAGAGTGGAAAGGTAGCCTAATAACTTAGATACTATTTATTATTGCTTAGATACTATTTAGCCTATTATTGTATTTACTTTTAGCATGCTCTACTTTTATCTACTGTAGGCTATATGTTTTACTTTATTCAATAACAAATTTATTTTATGTTAGGCCTACATCTTAATATTTTATGTCATTTATCACAGTTTAGTTCTTAACTCCAGCATGCCCTCAGTGGGAGCCGTCTGCACCGGGGGGCAGCCGCTGGTTCTGGCTGCTGTGGCGCTGGCTTGGGGTCCGCTCTCCCCTGGTGGGGTGGAGGGTGGCCAGGTTGCCGGGGGTGGCGGCCACCTCCCGATGCGGACAGCTCCATGTGATGGTGTTTCCTCTCTGGTTCTTCCGTGCTCAGCCTTATTTTTCTCTTCTTATTTATTTATTTATTTATTTCATTTTTCTTCTTTTTTTTAATCACATAGGGATGGGGGTGAGGGAGATGAGGGGGTCTATGGGGGATCTGTTGGGGATGGGGGGGCTCTGCTTTTAACAAGTAAAGCACTTTGTGCTACATTTTATTGTATGATAAGTGCTCTATAAATAAAGATTGATTGATTGAATGATTGATTTATTGATTTATTTACTGATTGATAATAATCTGGAAATCCCGTCTTCATCCTTTTTATATTGCCATGGTACAAGATTTGATGCACATACAAACACACACCCACACACACTTTTCTTAATAGAGATAGTGGCGTTTGGATTCGGGTTGCGGCAGACGGGCAGCAATTTGAAATGGAATGAAGCCCACAGACGGCAGACGGTACAAAACAGTAGTCGAACGCGTCACATCTGCCCACAGCACAATGCTCTTAAAGCCCTACGCTATCAAAAGCTGGCAAAA
>NC_065517.1:5772321-5782226 GCF_006386435.1 Epinephelus moara | reverse complement strand
ATAGTGTGACGTGTGTGGTTGTGCTGCTGCTGTGGTCCTGCCAGATGCCTCCTGCTGCTGCTGTTATCATTAGTCATACTTCTACTGTTATTATACACATATGATTATTGTCATATATGTACACTATCAGATATTAATATATACTTTCAACATATTGTAACACAGTAGCCAGAACTATAATTATAATATTATTACTTTCATTAATGTTGTTGTAAGCTACTGTCATTACCGTCTGTCCTGCATCTCTCTCTCTCTCTCTCTCTCTCTCTGTCTCATTGTGTCATACGGATTACTGTTAATTTATTATGCTGATCTGTTCTGTACGACATCTATTGTATGTCTGTCCGTCCTGGAAGAGAGATCCCTCCTCAGTTGCTCTTCCTGAGGTTTCTACCGTTTTTTTCCCCCATTAAAGGTTTCTTTTTGGGGAGTTTTTCCTTATCCGCTGTGAGGGATGTCGTATGCTGTAAAGCCCTGAGGCAAATTGTGATTTGTGATATTGGGCTTTATAAATAAAATTGATTGATTGATTGATTGATTGATTGATTGATTGATAATCTGTTACAGCAACTCTGACAACCAGCAGGAGCAAGGCATCTGGAGAAGCTGAAATCCACCGCAGTAACAAAGGACATGGGCCTGCACTCCTCACAAAATAATGCTTGGCCGGCCGTCACATCAAACTACGTAAGAGGTTCAATGAGGTGTGAGGTGGCATGTCAATTTATGCTCATTACATGCATGCATGTTTCTTCGAAATGAACTTCAATTTTTACAGGTTAACTTATTAAACACTCAGTATCTTTATGCCTCCATGCCGGCAATCGCTGTGACTGAAGGCATTATGTTTTCAGGTTGTCCGTACATCCATCCCATCCATGTGAACAACATATCTCAAGAACACCTCAAGGGGATTTCTTCAAACATGGCACAAATGTCCACTTGGACTCCACAATGAACTGATTAGTTTTTGGTGGTCAAAGGTCAAGATCAATGTGATCTTGTCTGTCTCATTCTTGTGAACGCGATATCTCAAGAACACCTTAAGGGAATTTCTTTAAATTTGGCACAAGTGTCTGCTTGGACTGAAGAATAAACTGATTAGAATTTTGTGGTCAAAGGTCAAGGTCAATGTGACCTCACAAAATATGTTTTTGGCCATAACTCAAGAATTCATAAGCGAATAATGACAAAACTTCACACAAATATCTAATAGCATAAAATAATGAAGTGATGATATTTTATTTCCAAACAGTCAAAGGTCAACTTCACTGTGACATCATAACATTCTGCATAAAACACTTTTCTGCCCATTATTCAACATCATATCTCAGGAACAGAAATACGGGAATACTTGGTCAGATACTGAACTGGTGACACTTTCCTTGGGTGTCCACATTGAAACTGTGCTGTATAGATCTTCTGTTTGTGACGCATCCATGTTTTCACAGACATGGCTGTAAACTGTAAGAAAAACTTGAGTGGTGCACGGAGGCATACGAGCGCAAAGTGGTAATTCTAGTTCAGAATATTCTTTAAAAACATGGTTTGGTTTAAAATAAGTACATTTTTTACCAAGAAAATGTAATGTCACATGATATACGTCACATACATCATGTGACATACGTCAACCGGGAAGCATGCTATGCAAACTGGGACACCATGTTGTTACTAAAATAACTTCATTGATGTTCTGCTTTCACCTGGAAACGAACAGCAGTCTCGCATTCGTTTGACCCATTCACCTCCACTTTCAGCCCAACCTATGCAGACTTTCTCACTCTTTATAATACGGCAGTAGTGTGTGTTATACCACTGCTAAAGGGTGCTTCTGTATCTGATGCCGAGGGCCGCTGACCAAGTACCGGTATTTGATGAATTTGGAGTGAGACCGGGTTGCATTGGAACTTTATTTGTAAACAACGCCATAAATTTAACAGGAAAATTGCTTCTCTCCAACCTTTGCTGCTCAAATAACATTTGGTGTAAATACATATTAACCTAAAAATAACCATTATAGCTTTTACATATAGCTTTACCATATCAAAACTCAAACATAAATTCTACAAAAAAAAAACTACTCTGAGGCCCCCGGGTGGTAGAATTATTATTATTAATATTCCATCAGTATAATTTGAAGGATGATACAGTGACATATGTCTACAAAAAGCAGCTTTAATAATCAACCAAAAGTCATTTATTCTGGCCTGATCATGGTCAGGGCTTCAACCGTAACCCTGGCAAACTCCATCACTTGGTGGTAAAGACTACAGGCCCTATCTCAGACCTAGCAAACAGCACAGCCCAACCTTCTCCAGTTTTAGACTGATGCAGTTGTCACTTCCACAGCCAGCACCCAGGTTGTGTAAGTACTTGTGCCCATCTGTGCCCCAATGGGTGTGTAAGTCTTAAAATGAGGTGTGGTCAGATGCATTGTTGGCGTGTTGCTATTTTGAGGCAGCAGAAAGTGACTGATCCATTGAATGGTGCAGTATTTTCCTGCTATTTAAAGGTCCCATTATTCATCATTCACATGCGGATGGGTTGCTGGTGGGTGAAATACATCATCAATGTGGAAAATATGAATGACTTTGTGTAAAATGTGAATGTAGCAGAGAACAGAGCAGAGCCGCTGGCTGACTTAATGCCCTTTGTTGAGCTTGACCTGGACTCTGGATATGATGGCTGGAGGTGAATGGGGTGGAGGAGGGTGCAAAGATTCTGCCTAAAGTGATGGCTGACAGCAGTGGAAGAGAGACCAGATTTAAAACGTTGCAGTGGCATCCTGATTGGCTGAGAGAGATCGTGGCAAAGTTTGACTGGATAACTAGAAGAGTGAACACCCATAGTCAGCTGATTAGAGGAAGCAGTGGGAATGGGATGAAGAGAGTTATGAATGAATGAGCACAAAAAAAGTCTTCCTGATTGAACTTACGCTGAGCTTCATTTCAATCAGGAGAGACACGTTTTTATAGTGAAAGAATATTTATCAACATAAGAATTCAAAATGTGAAAACTCTTTAGTGATTAGACCCTGTAGAGATGGTGTGATTTAAGGAGGGTGATGAATCCATAGTCGAATAGGGAACCCCCCCCCCCCCCCCCCCATAGAAGAGTAAGAAGGGAGAGGGATAACTGACCATTTGACATGAGGTGATATTTACCTTACCAGCAGGCAACAGGCTTCGAATAAATAAGTAAAGAGAAAATTACGGGGAGATGCGCAGCTAGAGAAACATGTATAAAGCAAAACATGAAAGACTATGGAATGGATATGTGCATAGGTGCATAGTTACGTATATGACAGAAATAAGCCCTGGATGAAATTAGTACAACTCTGATGAGAAATGTGTGGTAGGAATATGTCTGGGATGACAGCTAGGGCACCACAGACTGGTAGATGATGATAGATGCGAAATGAGTGTAAGGGTAAGCAGCAAGGAAACGTGTTAAGATCTAACCACCAAATAATATTTTTATAATATTTGGACAGAGATGAAGTTAGCTGTGACAACAGAAATGATGTGATATGCCAGAAAGGAAGGCTGTAAAGTGCATGGTTCCACAGACCGTGTAATAAAAGGTCAAAGAGGACCAACTGAAATAAAAGGTCATAAGACCAAACAGAAATTAAGGTCAGAAGATCAACTTAGATAAAATGCAAAAGGAAGACAAAGGTCTGACGACCAAATGTAAATTAAAGTCAGCAATGTTCAGCATGACAGCAAAAGAAATTAAGGGTCTGATGACCAAACTGAAATAACCATGACCGGTGTTAGGTCCTAGCGACCTGGGCCTATATCTAGAACATAATAAAAGGTCAACGAAAACCAAACATAAATAAAAGGTCATAAGACTGAACAAAAACTAAGGTCATAAGACCAACTCAAATAAAATGGTGAAAGTAAAATAAGGTCCTGCGACCAAACAGGAATTAGAGTCATCATTGACAAACAGAAATTATGGTCAGATGACCGAAAAGAAATTACTGTGTATGAGCATGAGGTCCCACAGACCTTGGGTGCACAGACTGGGGTCCTAAAGACCATGTGTAGAACAGAACAAAAGGTCAGAAAGACCAACGACAATAAAAGGTCATAGACCGAACAGAAACTAAGGTCAGAAGACCAACTTAAATAAAATGGTTAAAGTAAAATAAGGTCCGACGACCAAACAGAAATTAAGTCCGCATGACAAACAGAAATTAATGGTCGCACGATCAACAAAAATCAAGTGTTGCATGGGGTCCCACGGACCACGTAGGAGCATTCAGTGGGCGGTCCCAGAAACCTTGGGTGTTGGTGCATATAGCATGAGGTCCCACAGACCATGATGGAGCATTGCAAGAGGTCCCGAAGACCATGAGTGTTAGAGCATACAGCATGAGGTCCCACAGACCATGATTGTGCATACAGCATGAGGTCCCATACACCGTGATTGTGCATTTGCTTGAGGTCCCGAAGACCATGAGTGAGCAGCATGATAAATGCAAGCAAGGTAAAAAAAGAACTGATCTATAGAATTATGTTAATTTATGTCCAACTTGAATAAACGAGTACAGCAGAATAGGTCCCAAGACCAGCGGATAATAAATCAGCAAGACAGAAATTGTGATAAGATAACCAAGAGGACATAATCATGGGTGATGTACGATAGTGGATTATAAAGTGATAAAGGTGAGGAATCGGCAGACAAGCCGGAGTTAGTGCATGCAGCATGTAGTTAGAGGACCATGGATGACTGTGCATATGGCATGAGATCATGTGACAAATGACAGCAAGCCAAATTGAATCGAGGCAGACATAATTAGAATAAATATTAATGAGTGCAAGGAAAAGAGGTCTGAACAGCAAGCATATATAGCACAAATAGCAATGTGACAACCAAAGAGAAATGGCAAATGACTGAAGCACGACTGTGACTACATCAGATATGAAGGTGTGCAAAAGGACAAACTGTGAGAACTATGAGACTTGATAGAGAGGTAGCAGATGAAAAGACCACAAAAGACCACTGCCAGCTATATGAATGACTTAGCAAGAAATAAGGGCACAGACACTTGATTTATGAAACAGTGCTAACATAGGGCCATACCTGCCTCCCCCTAAAAACCCACAGTGGGTACTTTGCTAATCCGGTAATAGTAGAAAAATTCTGCCCTGGCAATTATTGTGACAGTTGAGATTTATGATGATTGAGAAAGGGTCGCCAACGGCCAAAACAGCTTGAAAAAGGTCAGATGGCCGTGCTACTGGTTTATTTGGTAGGAATGACTATGTTAAATGCTTCTGTTGGCCCTGGCTTCATATGATTGAAGAGAGTCCACTAGCCGCCAGGCTAATTTATACAATTTAGAATGCCATAGGCTTGTGCTTAAACATTAGCATGTAGTATTTGTAGGGAAAATGTGTCCAGCAGAAGACAAGTGCATCGTCTGTGAATGCTATAAGTTATAGGAAAGCCAATGTGTACTTGTGTTTGAAATTGTTCCTATTAAGCCATGTTTAATGTGTTTTAGGTGTGTTTTGAATGAACTAAACTTAACAGCACTCCATAAAACCCCGCTGCTGACTCGTGTTTTTGAGGAGCAACATTGTGCAGCTGCATGTTTCCAAATGGGAATGAGATCCCTGTCTCTGCATTTTATTTTGATCAGTCTGTTTTTAAAAAAACAAACAAACAAAACAAACGTCGCTATATGCGAATGGAACATCTGTGGCGCAGTGATGCCATCCACATACGAGAGGGCAACAACACAGCCATCTCGCTGCATGCCTTTAATGTGCCTTAGATCGGGAAATAGTCAGGCTGATTAGAGGCTGCCCTACAGACTATACATGACACGGACTGACGCCGGAATTCCACTGGATGCGTGTGCGTTGCGGAACGGCAGTGCTGGTTATCTGCTGCGTGCTCTGCCGTCCGTCAACACCCACCGGCTGCATTTGCTGTGCGGTGCAGAAGCGGAAATATGATCCGCCGTGAACACTGTGTATTTTATTTTGAAAATTAACCGGATGATTTATTTTGTTTCTGTGCCCAACTTGCTGCGTTGTGCTCTGGCGTCCGGCAAAAAAAGAAGTCCTACGTATCTGTTGTGGAGGGCTCCGAACGCAGCACAGTCGCAGCCGGTGGAAGCTCACGCATTGACTAGAATTGAAACGTATCAGCTCTGCTGCCGACGCAGACGCAGCCAACACGCATCTGGTGGAATTTGGGGGTGAGGCATGTTCAAGGCATGGATGACATCGTAGATGTGATGGATTTAATTGCAAAAAGACGGCATAAAATACATTTAAGTGATTACTACAGGGAACCGTGATTACTGGAACCGAGCGGTGTGTCAGCGTGAAAACATGACAATTGTAAAACAGCGCAAGGGTTGAGAAATCAGCCCAGCGCGCGCCAGGACAGAGCTGCCGTCACAAGGACCTCTTCAAACACTGGTGTAGAATAAGCCCCAGCCATCATGACCACGATGTGCCTGCATCTGGTCCCGCACCACTACTTCCTGTTTGCGTGTGGTTGGTCATTAATGGGGACTGACTGATTTAATTAATTAATTTAATTTAATTTTATATACTTTATTAATCCCCCTGAGGGGAAATTACATTTTTTCACTCTTTTGTCATTAACACACAGGTCCAAAAGACACACATGCACAAAACAGGACCTATACATCAGAGTGAGGGGGCTGCCTTGGTCAGGCGCCCCGAGCGGTTGGGGGGTTCGGTGCCTTGCTCAAGGGCCACTCGGCAGTGCCCAGGAGGTGAACTGGCACCTCTCCAGCTACCAGTCCATGCTCCATATTTGGTCCGGACGGGGACTTGAACAGGCGACCCTCCGGTTCCCAACCCAAGTCCCTATGGATTGAGCTATTGCCACCCCAGTATGTATAAGTTATGTAGTATTCCCTTTTTATTTATTTTATTTATTATAATAGTTATTACTATTACCTTTTTGCAATAATGTCAGAATGTCTTTAATTATTGTTTACATGATCACATTTCTTAGTGTGCATGTTAATTAAGCATGTGGAGGGAGCCCAAGACGTGTCAATGGCTGCTTCTGTATTACTGTGCATATAATAAATGACAACACAGCAGGCAGATGGAGGTAGGATGACACTGAAATAGAGGCCGCAAGACTTATCCTTTGGGTAATATAAAGTCAAGCAGAGAGAACTCACCGAGAAATTCCTCCTCCGATGCCACGTGAGATATACAGGCCCTGCTGCAAGGGGATTATGGGAGTACAACAGGTAGAATAAGAAATAAGATGACACAAAATGAAAGGAAAAGGATTTTTTAATTATTTTTTTAAATTGCTTATTGTTGATGTTATTTATTTATTTTTTTCATTACTCGTCAAAACCTGTTTAGCCTCTTGCACTCCACCCCCATTTTGTAGCAAAAATGCCTAAAATGACATACCTAAATTAAAATGACTGTAGCCTCTGTACCGCTCTGACTACATGCATGCATGAGGTCTTGCCAGAAAGCAAACTCTCTGAAGTTTCTTGTGGAAGTGTTAGAAACACTCTAGGTGATACAGAGACAGAGTAATGGGCCTCTGAAGTCAGTAAAAAGTTTAAGATTTTGCCTAAAATAAAATAAAAAATGATTTTCAGGATGAATAACTGTCTGTGGCTTCATCTGAGCAGGTAAATGACACTGTGGGGCTGTAGGCACACTATCAATGAACATTTGTTTCAAGTTTGAAGAAAATTGCTCACAGTATGACCATTCTACAGTGTTTTTTCCATGAAAAGATCCAGGCGGAGCTCCAAATGACAGAGCGCTCACTCCACTTCAAAACAGTACTATCAGTGATCAAACAACACTCAGCCAGCTTCAAACATCGTACCTTATTGAAATCAGGTGTGATTATGATAGCTGGTGTTGTTTATGACAGAAACACCATAAAATATCACCAAATAAAGCCATATGAAATGTGAAAGTTGTGATCCTACTTTCTAGGCAGTATATCTCAGCCAAAAATAGTGGTAGGAGTGAGATCTCACCTTTTATAAACCAGCTACGTGTCCACTGACTGCTTGGCATGAGATCGCGAATAATCCTTTAACTTTTCCCCTCGAAAAACGGCATGACATGGCTTGTCACCACTCATCGCGATTTTGGACTTCGTGTATTTAGGCTGCTCTGGTGCGAAAACCATAAGGAATAAAAGAAAAACGATGACGGATTCAGGAAGCCGAGAGCTCCCTGAATCCGGTGATACCAAGCATCACATGGTTTGATGACGTAGTGCGCCTGTGAAATCCCATTTAACAGAGGAGGGAGGGAGTGCAGACGCTGGCGTTAAAGAGGCTAGGAAAGGCAAGGCAAATTTATTTATAGCACATTTCAGACCCAGAGGGCAACCAAAAGTTCTTCACGGATTCAGTCCGAGAAGTTCATTGTAGACCAATCACAGAGCAATCCAGGCACCCCATGTACAGAGGCATTGCCTCACTGCAGCGGCCGCGGTTTCGGTTCCAGCTTGCGGCCCTTTGCTGGGTGTCAGTACCCACTCTCTCTCTGTCTCCCCATTTCACTCACTGTCCTGTCCATTAAAGGCAAAAAGCCCACAAAAATGATCTTTAAAAAAAAAAAGAAGTTGATCTATGAATACCAGTATCATGATCTCAATTACTTTAGAGGGCTTCCAGCACACAACATCCCTCTGTCCTTGACTTACTTGAATGTGAACTCTGTTCATTCTGCTTTAACTATACACATATCAATTATTGCCCACGTTATATTATTTATTGATACATTTATCTTTAATCCTTTTTTTATTTTCAATATACATTATTTTTTTCATATGAAACATTCATTTTATAACTTATCCATAGAGGCTTGCTGATACACTATAACTCAGTGAATGTAAGATATAAATCAAGAGCAGATTTAAGAATTGCCACCTGATGAACAGCTGACACGCATGTAAACTACACTGAATTTTCCTAAAAGTAGAGGAAGGTGAGTTAATATGCTTATGTAAATGTGTGCGTTTTTAATTGTTTGTACTAGATAATAGTATATTCTATGGCGGTCACCTATAAAACCCTGTGGAGGGGGGCATGATTAGCAGTCGGCTGCAAGAGAGAGAGGTGTGGGGGGGATGGCTCAGGAGAGTAGTGGCAGGTGAGTTGATAGGGACAGCTGCTGCTGATTAATTGGACTGCTCTTTCTCCCCTTTCTTATGCAGTAGTGTGGTAGTCCTGGAGAGAGACGTCTGCTCTCTACAGAGAGGGAACTTCTGCCTGTGTGTGTTTTTGAGTTAGTGTATGAAAGAGCACAAGCTGCAGGAGCTAGGCAGCTGTGAGCACACGTGTTTATTATTTGTTGTATTGATTATTGTTCGGAGCAGACAAACAGGAATAAAAGTCTGTAAACCTGACTGAGGATCTGTGTGTTTTTTCTGGGGCAAACCCACAAACGTAGCAAGACGGCTGCACTGGCGCCCAACATATCACAGCACGGATGATGACGGATCCACAGCACATTCAGCTGGTGACGGCGTTGGCACAAATGCTGGGGGAAATTGCAGCGATGCAGTGGGAACAATGCACAGCATTTGGAGGTACTCCATGCCCAGACAGAGAGGCAGACACGACTGCTGGAGGGGCTGCTTCCCGGCCAGGGGCCGCCTCGCCTTCCCCTCCATCTCCCTCACTCCCTGGTGTCACTCTTGTTGGGAATCAACATATATTTACCTCACATGGTGGCACCAAATATGTTGGGGTCAACATATATTTACCTCACTCGGCGGCACCATAAATGTTGGGGTCAACACACTAGGTTTCACACGGAGGCACCAAATATGTTGGGATTTAATTGGCTATCAGAAATAATTAATAATTATTATTAATAACTAATAATTATGTTAAATAATGTGAC
>NC_065517.1:5758492-5772207 GCF_006386435.1 Epinephelus moara | reverse complement strand
TTTGGCCTACAAAACAAAATGGCTGACAACAGAGAACTACCAAAATGGCCGAATCAAGGCTGCTTCAGTTTTGGGGGAGGTGTTTGTCTGACCGTGTGGTCAGGACAAAGACAAAGGAAAAGAAGCGGGAACTTAGAGATGCCTGGTTGGGGTAGCTCTGTTGAAAGCCTATTTGTTAATGAGTCTATGTCAATGTGACGTGTGTTGCAAACGGTCTTGATTAGTGCAGAGATTGTTTAGTTGCGTGCAAGAATCTGTTTGTGAACAGTATTAGCAAACTAAACACTTAGCTTTGGCGAAGCCAACTAATCAATGACCTGACTGCAGTCTATCACAACAATACTCAGTAAACAGCATTAAATCACATACAACAAGTTAAACAGTCTTGCTTAGCCTGTAAAGCTGTGTTAAGCTATGCCCAGTTGTTATATTACCGATCCTTGAATGGATGGGGGAAAGAGTCACTTGGTGGTGTGCTGCGTTGTTAGCCAGCAGAAGAAGGCTGGGAAGATGGTCCCAGGTGCAGTCTTTGTTGAGTCCTTTGTTCCAAAGGTTCTGATCCGAGGAAGCTGGTCGCTCGGGGTCCTTGCAGAGTTAGACGCTGGGTGCTAACTCACTTAGTTCCTTGTTGCTGGAAAGCTAGTTGCAATGGGCTTGTGTTTGCAACAGAGTCTGTGATCAGTTGCCCTCCCTTTTGTGGTTTGGGCCTCTGGAGCAGGGGTTTGAGCCTCTGCTGTTCCAGACCCAGCCGGAAAGAGGTGTTAGCTGTTCAACAGCTGGAGCAAGAAGAGGAAGTTCTGTGGAAGGGAGCAGATCTTGTACAGATGCCTGTGACGTCACAGAGTCACATGTCACTATAAAAGGTCTTGTCCAATCAAGTTTTGGGACTTGAGTCTCACTGAGGTGTGAGGTGAGATCTCCTGTGGAGATGGGTGTCGCATAGCCCTCTTTGTTTGAAGACAAAGAGCATGCAGAGGAAAAAGCCTTTAAATTGTCCCCTGATGATTTTACCAAATGATAAATCATCTGTGGTCCTGTGAATCTCAACACTCTGTATAAGATGACGGCGGCGGACAACCCCCAGGCCTTCCTGGACATGTTCGAGGTGACGGCGGTGGTGTGTGGCTGGCCGGCTGCGGAGTGGGCCGTGCGCTTGCTCCCCTTGCTGTCTGGGGAGGCACAGACTGCGGCGCCTGCTGGCCTCCTCGCGGGGGAGGTTCCATGACATGAGGAAAGTCGTCCTCGACCGGATGGACTACAGGTGCGAGGATCACTGACGTTGGTTCAGGTCCGCCAAGCTGGGATCTGCAGACCGCCCCTTCGCCTATGCTCAGCAGCTGAGGGATGTGGCAACCAGGTGGCTGCAGCCGGGGGAGTCTATGAGCGAGGGGCGGATTCTGGAGCAGGTCGTGCTCCGTTATCCTTGCAGAGAATCATTTTGCCATCCATCCCAGGGGCCAGGCATCTGAGGGTCGGCCCCCACCATCCTCCCGGCCAATTCCGGCGCCTCGCCAGAGATCCTCACCCCTGCCCACCCCATAGCACTATACCCCTGCTATGCCCTCTCCTCCTCCTCCTTGCACTAATTCTCCCTCTGTTCTCTCCCCTCCTCAGGGTCCAGCCACTACAGCCACTGCTCTCAACTCACAGAGGAATCCTCAGGCATCGGGGCAGGTGTGTTGGCGGTGTGGCCAACCTGGTCACTTCTGCAGCAAGCGCCCGCTCATGGAGGTTGGCCAAGTGGTTCGGGATGCAGGCCCACCAACACCCTCCCCCGGTCCAGGAGGGACATACAGCATTCCAGTAAGGATTCAAGAGGGTGTACACCAAGCGATGGTGGATTCAGGCTATATGCAGTCTATAATCCATCAGAACCTGATTCGTCCTGGGGCTTTGCTGGAGGCATCATGGGTGGACATTAGGTGGGTGCATGGGGATATCCACAGATACCCTGTAGTGCCTGTGGAAATTTAACACAAGGGCAAAAAGCATAGTGTTAAGGCTGCGGTTGGCTCCCGCCTGACGCACCCCTTGATTATGGGCACTGATTGGCCTGGGTTTAATAGGTTAGTGGGGCAATGTGTGGGGGTGCGTTCACGACCGGTAGGGACATGGGATATGTGTGTGGGAAATGGTTTACCGTTGGTGTGCATCTTGCCTTTGCGCCCCTTACCACTCATTGAGGTTCCATTTGAGCATATTGGGATGGACCTCATCGGGCCATTTCACCTGAGTGCACATGGATATCACTTTGTGTTAGTCTTGGTGGATTATGCAATGCGATATCCAGAAGCAGTGCCCCTGCGCACTATCTCTGCAAAGGGTGTTGCGCAGGCGCTGTTTCAGGTCATCTCCCGAGCTGGGATCCCAAGGAAGATCCTAACTGACCAGGGCACCTCATTTATGTCACGCACACTAAGGGAACTGTACGGATTATTGGGTATCAAGTCAATTCAGACTAGTGTGTACCACCCTCAGACTAATCTCTCAAGACAGATTCTGCAATCTACATTGTAGAATCTGTCGGCAGCCCTGTGTGAAAGACGACTAGAGAGGGGGGGAGGGCGGGGCTTTGAGTTTGAACGATGCTGCGCTTTAGCCAATCACAATGGAGGGGGTGCGGCCGAGACGTGCAGGTCTCCCCAGGAAATGTGTACCTACAGAAACAGCAACCTCCGCGTCCATAGCGACCGCTCCAGTAATGCCGTCTCGTCAACATGAAAAAATTTTTTTTTTCCAGCGGATGTCTGAGTTACAACATGATTGAGCTAACTGGAGTAGTTTCATGTTGTATCCGGCAACGGGAGGCTTTTAACAGATGACGTCCTGATGTTAGCTTTGCTAACTGTCCCCGTCAGCTGCAGCCACTGATGCTTTCTAGACATCGTGATTTCCCATAACTGAATAAATACCACACATAGCAACACAAAACTGCTTTGCTAGCTCAATCATGTTGTAACTAAGATATTCGCTGGAAAAAAATATTTTATTCACGGACCGTTTATTGAGTTATTACCTTATTTTTATAGTCTATGGTTATAGACAACGCTAACGGCTAACGTTAACAGCTAACGGTTAGCCCAGCTAATCTACGATAACCATATTAATTACGTGCACACAGAAATAGTAACGTTTGTTCAGTCATTGCGTTTATAGACTTAACAAACATCAGATTAGTCTACACGGTGATATAGTGACGTGAAAAATGTGATATATAGCTAAACTCTGCTGGTTTTCTACCCGAAGTATTTGTAAACAACACGGCGATTCCCTGGGGGCACCGCCGGAAGTGAAGGGCGTGAGGCCCCTGCACTTCCGGTTAGTCGAAAAAATCCGGGCTGTGCCTCCAGAGGTAAAGGAAGAAATTTTTATTTTTTTTTTACTGATGGATTTCCAGATTGCCCTCAGACCAACGGCCTTGTCGAGCGTCTGAACAAAACCTTGAAGTCCATGGTCCATAAGTTTGTACAGGATGATGTCCGCAATTGGGATAGGTGGCTAGATGCTAGGTGTTTGCAGTGCGGGAGGTAGCCCAGGCTTCCACGGGATTTTCTCCCTTTGAGCTGCTATTTGGCAGAAAACCACGTGTGGTTCTGGACCTGGTAAAAGAAAGCTGGGAGGAAGGTCCAAGCCCGAGCAGAAATGAAGTTCAATACGTCCTGGACCTTAGAGCAAAACTCCACACACTTGGGCAGTTATCACGGCAGAATTTGCTCAGGGCCCAGTGTGGGAATTATTAAGGAATCTTTATTGGGGGGCAATTCTCCACACAAAGCTCTGGTTTGGTATAAAGGTCTGTACAGGTCTGTAGAACTCTGCTCTTCTCTCCAGCATGGAGAGAAGAGCAGAGTTCTCTCCCAGACTCCCAGATTGTATCTCTTTGATACAATTATCAAAGAAACTTGATTCCTCACACCGAGTCCATCACTTCTTCAGAGAGGAGGATTTCCCTCACATTTGGCAACGAGGATGGGATGGACGTTCTGCTGATCGATGTCTGTGCCTTGACTGAGGGTTAAACTGCCGGCAGGAGTCTCTAGGAGACTCAGGGAAAGTTCCGCTCTGACAAACAGAGGACAGGATCCCACCTGAAATCAGGAATGGGTGGCGGACAGCGGACGCTCCATCTACTTTGAAAAAGTGAGTACGATGTTATGAATCATTTTTCTCTGTAGTTATTTATTTTGTAGTAAGGTACCAGTTTCCATGTAAATCCTAAAGAGGTTGGTGTTGGAAACGAATTGTCACGTAATTCCAGACAAGCAGTAGTGAAACTCAACTCATAAGGATATGTGCGTAGGCCTATCTCCATGGTATTCCCTTTGTGAGAGTGGAGCTCGTTGGCATATAAATCCTTCGTGGTACATTCTTGGAACCCATCGGCTATATTCGGCGTCTGACTTCCAGCAGACGGCGATACAGCCTCTGGGGGCAGAACCCCAATTTGTTGGCATTCCGGTTTGATTTGGGCGGAGGAGGCGAATTTCCGTTTTCGACTTCCGTTTATATATAAGTAAATATGCTGAACCATTGCGATGGATTCAGAGTTTGCAGTGACGGCAATTATGTTCTGCCTCCTTAGTTCACCGTACGGACCGTTTAACCTGGCAACAACTGCAGCTGGCTCAAACATGATTGGTCAAAATCACGCGGACTACAAACAGCCTACAACCGAAAACCAGGGCTCTTCCGCTCTTCTTCCGGAGGCAAGATCTCCAGGGTTTGCCCACAGACTCTACGTTCACTGAATGTAGAGTCTGTATATAGAAACTATTCGTGGTATTATAGACCAGTTCTATGTAATTCCGGAAAAAAGGTTTTTAGAACTGACTTGGGGAAAGCAAAACAAATAAAAAGAAAAAAAAAAAAGTTTGAAAGAGGGTGGAGGAGTTCTAGATAATCCTCATAGAAGTAAGTATTTGTGGCAGAACAAATCCTGGAATAGTATATAATTATATAATAAGTATATAGAGTACATTATAGTGCACCATAATAAAATGGGCAAATGTATGAATGAATGAAACAATTATATATATAAACTTTGTGGTGGCTCATTCAGTGTTTAGTATACGTACATACTTGTGTACTACAGGGGTGTGTTGCTCGGGACGAATGTTTCGTACGAACCACCTGGCTGAATGAGTTGCTCAAGGGTAGTGTATGCTTGATAAGATCCGACCATACGTGTATGGGAAGACCAGTATGATTGTGACTTGTGTGTGAATGATAAGCCCATTGGAGGTGTAAGCACATCTGTCCTGGTGAGTCAGTTCAAACATGGGGAACAAAGCGGGGAAACTAAAATCTTTACCTGACCGACTCTGAGGTCCTGCTAAATTAATGGTACATAAATGGGGAAAAAATGTGTTTGAGGATGTTCCACTTGGCACCATATCACCCAGGAGGGGTTCCAATAATGGGTACATTGACTACAGATTGTTTAGGAAGGTGCAGAGTATTGTTAGAGGAAAATGAGAGGGGAAAGAAATTAGGGAAGAAGAAGAAGAAGAAGAAGAAGAAGAAGAAGAAGAAGAAGAAGAAGAAGAAGAAGAAGAAGGATAAATTGGCAAACTTTCCTAAAGTTCCTGAAGAGAAGCTGAAGTGAGGGAAGCTAAATCCTTGGCAGGTTTAATGTTAAAGCAAGAAATGAAAGACAAGAGTAAGTGTTAAAGGAAGGAAAAACAGAAACGTAGGGCAAGAGGTAGGGCTCTACCTCCTCCATATGCTGTCTCCACTGCTGCAGCTCCTCCTCCTCAAAAGGTACATGGCCCTGATGCTGAGCAACTTGAAAAAGACTCTGAAAGGGAGGGGGAAGAGGCATAATTTTACCCTGATCTTTTCTGCTCTCAATCTGACCCCCAAGGAAGCAAAACCTAACCTTACTCCTTCCAGAAAGTGTGTTTGTCCACTAGCACCATCTTTCGACAATTGGTTGCGGAGCCAAGGGGACAAAGGGGATGTTCACCAAATGCCCATAACGGTCTTTCCCAACCCCCAGCCTTGACCAACAGGGGACCAGGCACACAGCCACTGGGATCCAGAGTGCTTGTGTACACGCCATGACAGCCAGATCAGCTGAAGAGGTTGCAGAGGAGCTGCCTGATCCACAAAAGACTGGAGGTGAGAAATGGGTCACAGCCATGCAACAATTATTGGCCATGTATAATCTAACCCTGCAGGAAGTGGAGGATGTCTGTCCCAGATGTTTCAAGCTCTGATGGGCCAACATTTGACCTGCCAACTGGTCCATCAGCTCAGCAGTTGGATCAAAGGATTTCACCACGATGATGGACTGGTTATATGAAGCAGTGCACACCAAGAAACGTACAGCAGCACTGATGGCCACAAGTTGAGGTGCTACAGATGTGAAAGCTTTGGGCATATTTCATGTGATTGTGCCACTTGTTGGACTGAGAAACATGAAGGACAAGCTAAGGGGGACTCCTGGCCATATTCACCACCTCAGGGGCTCTCTGTTAATTCTCCAGGATTACCATTGATGCAGCCATAGGAGACAGTGGAGGTAGGTCAGAGCGTAGAGCAGCACACAGACACAGACACACACAGACACACAGACACACACACACACACACACACACACACACACACACACAATTACATTTATGGGGCGGCAGTAGCTCAGTCCATAGGGACTTGGGTTGGGAACCGGAGGGTCGCCTGTTCAAGTCCCCGTCCGGACCAAAATATGGAGCATGGACTGGTAGCTGGAGAGGTGCCAGTTCACCTCCTGGGCACTACCGAGGTGCCCCTGAGCAAGGCACCGAACCCCCCAACCGCTTGGAGCGCCTGTCATGGGCAACTCTGACATCTGTCCACTTAGTGCATGTATAGGTCCAGTTTGTGCATGTGTGTGTTCGGACCTGTGTGTAATTGACAACAGAGTGAAAAATTGAATTTCCCCTCTGGGATTAATAAAGTATATAAAATAAAAAAAATGTATTGACTGATGAAGGGGAGGCATTGATATCAACAGTGCCTGATAACTTGTGTGCTGGAAGCAAGTTTGATTTTGGGAATATACAGGGGACAACTCTGTTATTGTTCAGCTAAAATCAACTGTTAGACCATGTAAAAGACATTATCCACTTTAACCAGAGGTTAGTCAAGGCATTGCTCCTGTCATTCAGTCACTCATAAATCAAGGTGCCATTGTGGAATGTCCTAATCAGTGTTGGGTGTAATGCCGCCAAAAATGGCTTTTTTCAGTAACGGCACTACTGTCCCTAAATGCAGCAATCACATTACAGTTACTAATCAAACACTTAAGTTGTTACTTGCGTTACATAAATTCATCATTAGATCTTCCCCTTACTTAAGAGTTAGTGATGACGAGCTTCAGGCTGTTGCCAACCGGTCGTCGTCTGTGTCCAGCCGGTGTTGTGCCATATTAAGCACGCCTGCCGTGAAAAGTACCCCTGGTCGCGGGGTGCTTTTTACGGCAGGCGTGCTTAATACGGCACAACACCTGTCAGCGGCGAACACAGATGTGGGGACGAGCCAGAGGATGGGAGAGTTTCTGCCGCAAACAAGCACCGAGACCCGGGGAGACATGGGAGCAGCTTCTTGTGTTTACAGCAGATAGCAGGAGCGAGGACAGACGTCTCACTCTGCTACTCTGTGCTACAACTCTGCAGCACAACTCTGCTGACAACTCCGTTGTCCTACTAAGTATTGACAACACGCTTAGTATTTTACAAATTCGAGTTTTTTTACTTGATGAACATGGCGCTGATATGCAAAAATGAACTAAATGACTGTGGGGCAGTGGGCAAGTAATATAATCATAACACCTTTACACACGGTAACCACCCCCCGCCTGGCATAACAACTTCTCTGGTGGAAACCNTGGGGCCTACCTTGTGAACCAGCTGTGCAATGAACAAGAAGCTCTGGACTGACACCTCATGCAACAGCCTAATAGCACAATGGATTTCAATCATTGCTACAGTTACACTCGTGGAAAAAACATATGCTTTTATAAAAGTGAGGGGGCACAGTGAATGAAGTGGGGGGCAGTGCCCCCTGGTGCTCCCTCGTGAAGCCGACTCTGGGTATATCCATCTAGTTGACTATACTACCTTAGGATTGTTACACATATGTAAGGTTTAATGCTATATCGTTAACTGGCAAATTACATGACAATGCATTTCAGGCAATTTTACAGAGTAACTAGTAATGTAACGAGTATTGTAACTAATTACTTTCTCCAGGGACTAATCAAGTAAAGTAAGGGATTACTTTTTTCCAAAGTAATGTGTAATGTGTAATACATCACTTTTTTGAGTAACGACCCCCAACACTGGCCCTAATTCATCATGTAACACCCCCATGCTACCTGTAAAGAAACCAAATGGTGATTGGAGACCAGTCGAAGACCTCAGGGCAATGAATGAGGCTGTGCAACACCCAGCCCCCACTCTCACAAATGTAGCAACATTGCTTTCACAGGTGCCAGCAGACTCCTGTTGGTTTTCTGTCATTGATTTGGCAAATGCATATTTTAGCATTCCTGTTCATCCTGACTCACAGTTTTGGTTTGCTTTCACTTTCAATGGTAAACGTTACGCTTGGACTAGAATGCCACAGGGTTTCGCCTCTAGCCCAACTTTGTTTTCTGTGGCTGTGGCAGAAAACCTGTCGCATTGGCAGCCAATGCATGGCAGCACACTTGTGCAGTATGGTGGTGATCTCTTGGTGTGTTCCACCACAAAAGAAAACTGTAAAGCTGACACAGTGTCTCTGCTCTGCATTTTGGCTGAAACTGGTCACAAAGTTTGAAAAAATAAGCTGCAGCTAGTGTACCATTCAGCATGTTATCTTGGCCATAATATCACTCTAGAGGGTCGTAAATTCGGTCCGTATTGCATCCAGAAGATCTTGGATGTTCCAAAGCTGTGCACTAAAAAAAACCCAAATGATGTCCTTTTTAGGCTTAGGAGGCTATTGCCATCCATGGATTTGTGATTTTGTGGAGATCTCCAAACCCCTGTATGACATCACTCGGGGAAGACATTTGGCCATGACTGACATATTGACCTTGACTTCTACTGACAAAAAACTGCTCACCTGACTACTGCAGGACTACTACACTGGCAGGTATATCACTGACCATGTCTAATGTTACCTTGAAGCAGTGTCATTTCATTAACTAATCAACATTACTCCCAACAGCTGAAGATGAAGAACCACATCCCTGTCTGGAACTGGTTGGCAAGGCATCAAATCCACCTGATGCATTGTTTGACACTGTTGTGCCAAAGTTAAACTTTTCTAAGGTCAAAACTGCCCTTCCTGAACCACAGCAGAACAACTTCACAACTTCCATCTTGGGGACTGGGTGGTGATCAAGGACCTCACAAGACAACACTGGTAGCAGCCACAGTGGATTAGGCCAGACCAGGTGATGATGATAACTGCATCTGGATAGCTGAGAGAGACACCTGGATCCATGCATCCCAGTATTGTGACTGCGGGTTTCATTGTTGGCCTGGTAACCACAGCTGAGATTACCAGGGTCTGCAGCTGAGCAGCAAGGTGATAGGCATCTTGGCAAAGGTAAAGCCTGACAGAACTGGGCTTAAAACATTCTCAAATATTCACACCTGATCCGTCAAAGATGCTTAAAAATAAACTGATACCATCGAGGGCGCAAGAAGACACAGAGGGGAGATGTGGCATTGGCATGCCACCAACACGGAGTCAAGACATCCCAGAAGAAGACAGTATCACAGCTGTTATGAAAGAACAAGTGATCAGAAACAAAAGACAGCTGAGTGGACAGAATGACCTGAAGGTTTGATGTTGGTAACCTAATTGATCATTTCGGGCCCTCTGAATCAGCCGGTTTTAGTTTCAACAAATGGTTAAATAACCACTTTGGCCCCTGGGGTACTATGATCATTCATGTCCTGATCCCTGTTCTGATTGTTTTTGGTATCGCTCTATGTTTTTGTACCTGTGCACTTACTTCTTCTTCAGTCTCCTTTACTAGTGCAGCTGGTGGATGCAACCTGGGTTCAAAACTCTGGTTTGGTATAAAGGTCTGTAGAGACTGAAGGTTGGGAGAGAACTCTGCTGTTCTCTCCATGCTGCATGTATTAAAGAAACTTGATTCCTCACACCAAGTCCATCACCTCTTCAGAGAGGAGAATTTCCCTCACACTAGGAGCGTCAACAGCGCCTGTACAACAGAGGAACTAGATTAAGACAATTTTTACCGGGAGATAAAGTGCTTGTATTATTCCTTTCTTCCAGCTCCAAATTACTCGCCAAGTGGCAAGGACCATTTGTGGTCACACGACGAGTGGGTGATGTCGACTATGTGGTTGTGTGTTCTGATAGGGGAGGGGCAACACAGATTTACCACCCCAATCTCCTCAAAGCATAGAGAGAGGCAGAGCCTGTTTCTCTGGTGACCATGGTAAAGGAGAGAGATAAGTTGGGGCCTGAGGTTCCAAAGCAACAATCCCACCTCGCTCCTTTGTGACAACCATCTCACACCGTCCCAGAGAGCAGATGTTGCCAGGTTGCAGCAGCGTTACGCTGATGTGTTCTCTCCCCTGCCAGGATGCACAAACCTCATACAGCACCATATTGAGACTCACCCGGGCATGACTGTGCATTCACGCCCTATCGCTTACCAGAACACAAAAGAAAAGTGGTTGTGGAGAAATTGAAAGCAATGCTGGAGATGGGAGTAATAGAAGAGTCCAACAGTTTCCGGTGTAGCCACATTGTTCTTGTGGTCAAGAAGGATGGGTCTATTCAGTTCTGTGTGAACTATCGCAAGGTGAATGAGGTTTCACAGTTTGATGCCTACCCAATGCCCTGAGTCGACGAGCTCCTGGATCGGTTGGGCACTGCTCGTTTTTTCATAACGCTGGATTTGACCAAGGCCTACTGGCAGATTCCCTTGTCTCCAGAGTCTAAGGAGAAAATGGCCTTCTCCACTCTGTACGCATTGTACCAATTTGTGACACTTCCGTTTGGGTTGTTCGGTGCCCCGGCCACTTTCAAACGCCTCATGGACTGCATGCTGCATCCACATGCTGCGAAAGCTGCTGCCTTCTCGGATGATGTTATCATCCACAGTAACAGCTGGGCGGAGCATGTGCAGCAGGTGGCCGTCATGCTCAAGTCACTGTGGCAGGCTGGGCTCACCGCCAACCCAAAGAAGTGTGCATTTGGACGTTGGGAGGTACGGTATCTGGTGTTGATTGGATGGCCTGAACTGCTGGCTCTCTTGCCGTAAGGGATCCGGGAGCACCGGGGCTGGAGGCAGAATGAAGCGCTGGTTCAGTGTGGACGCGGGTTGCGAGTGGAGACCGGCTGCATGTGGAGGCCTGTGCTGATGAGGACGCTCACAAGGCAGAGTATGAGGCATATCCAGGACCAAAACAAGGTGTGTGTGGAAGGCTTGGCCGGAGTAGCCGGGGGCTGTGCCTGGCAATCCAGGTGTACATATGCAAAGTGTCACGAAGAAACAGATCATGTTATGTGTAGATGGACCCATAATTTGAATCCGTACACGTCACTGAGATCGAGACTGAAGATGGAAATGGAGAATGGAGTTGCGCATTGTCAATACTGACTTATAACAGGCGAGATTGCCTGAACGGGAGGATGATGAGTGAGAGATGATTCCGCTTCTGTGGAGGAATTGCACATCGGCTTGTTACAATCAACAGGAGACTGAAAGAAAAAAGGTGAGGTAAACGATTGCCAGCGCAAAGATTCTGCCTAAAATGATGGCTGACAGCAGCAGCAGAAGAGAGAGCAGAATTAAAATGTTGCAGTGGCATCCTGATTGGCTGAGAGAGATCGTGGCAAAGTTTGATTGGATAACTAGAAGAGTGAACACCCATAGTCAGCTCATTAGAGGAAGCAGTGGGAGTGGGATGAAGAGAGTTATGAATGAATGAGCACAAAGAAAGTCTTCCTGATTGAACTTACGCTGAGCATGCGCATGTTTGCTGCAATCTCGGCGTTTCACACTGGCGAAAATTACTTCAAAAGTCCTTAAAAGTCTTAATTAATTGGCAAAATGCCACCTAAACCAAACAAACAACACTCGATGGACGACGAAATGGAAGAAATCAGGAAATCACTGTCCTTTCTGGGCGAGGAGTTAAGAAAAGTCTCCAAGCAACAGGCCAAACTCATTGAACTGATGGACGAGGTGAAGCACCTCAAAATCATTAAGGAAAAATAAATGAAAATCAACAACCTGGAGAAAAGGATGGAAAACCTGGAACAATATACGCGCATGGAAGACCTGGTCATTACTGGATTGGAAACAAAGCACCAAACATATGCCAGGGTGGCGGCTGCCACAGACAAAGGTGAGGACGCACCGGATCATGAGCTACAAACATTGGAGCAACAAGTCATTCAGTTCTTCGAGAGCAGAAAAATGTTCATTGAAAGCAGCAGCATCTCAGCCTGCCACACACTACCCCGAAGGGATGGTAAATCAAAGCCTGTTATCATAATTCGTTTTGCCAGTCGGAAAAGCAAGATTGAGTAATTGAAACAGGGCAAGAAGCTGGCCGTGACTGGAGTATATGTGAATGAACATCTCACAAAACACCGATGAACAGTTTAAGAGTAATGTTACACTGGATGGCAACCTGTCAATAATACATTTCAACGGTAGAAGATTGCACAGGAACTTTACAAAAATCAAGGACTATTTAAAACAGTTCAGTAAGTTCAGTGTCATTGCTGTATCTGAATCATGGCTTAGTGAGGAGAAGGAGGCCGATGTTGAGCTCGAGGACTATGAATTATTCAGTAGCCTACTAATAGAACAAACAGAACTGGTGGCGGTGTCACGTTGTACGTAAATAATGCTTTCAAATGCAAAAAAACTGAATCACTGTTAACAACTGTAGATAATGTTATGGAAATGGTTACTGTCGAAATAAACAATGAAAAATCCAAGAGTAGGCCCATAATAATAAGCTGTGCATATAGAACTCCGGGGTCCTGTCTAAACATATTTAATGATAAAATCAGCAACTTATATGACAAGAACTTTGATAAGAAGAGGGTCTTTGTCTGCGGGGACTTTAATATAGACCTGTTGAATACAAACTAACACAGAAAAACTAGAGACTTATTGGACACAATGCGCTGCTTAAGTCGATTTCCCACCATCCTTAAAGGCATAGTTCAACATTTTGGCAAATTTGCCTATTGCCGTAATCCCTAGTCATATGAGTAGGTACTAGGCCTGGGACGATCAGCAATCAAATCATATATTGGCGATTGCAGGGTTGCCAGGTGATTTGCTGGATATCAAGGCGATTTTGAGAAAACAAAAAAACAAAAACGGCACTTTTTGGGGAAATACATGACTGTCAGAGAAGCCCCGTTTACAAACAGACCTACAATCCATCTCCTCTCCTCTCCTCTCCTCTCCTCTCCTCTCCTCTCCTCTCCTCTCCTCTCCTCTCCTCTCAGCAGAGGGTGCCCTGTCAGCCCTGCGCTGACAGTGACAGGGCGCATCTCTTTGATCTGAAGTGACACAGCCCGTTTGCTCATGCTTCGGGGTCGTTCAGAGTAATTGCAAATAAATATTGTTTTAATGTGTAACTATTGAAATGTTCACAAGGGCTTTCATAAATTCCTACAATGTTGCAGCACTGCCGCCTTTGCAGGTTAAAAGTTAATGACAGCGACTTGAAGTGAGG
>NC_065517.1:5753080-5758060 GCF_006386435.1 Epinephelus moara | reverse complement strand
TTGTTTTGATGACGGGAGTAACTGCACTAAACATACGCTGTTTGAAATCACTCCGCCCAGCAAGTACTGTATGTCTGGAATGTAGTTCCGGCTGTGCATTTGGCTTCAAAACAACTCTGTCTCGTAATATTACATTATTATTTCATAGCGTGGTGAGTGTGTAAGCTACAAGTTGTCCACAAGAGCGTTTTGGAGTCATTTGATGGTGTATTTGATTAGTTTTGAGGGAGAGAGGGGGCTGTACCGTTCACCTCCATTTTGTGCGCTAAGCAGCAGGCAGCTCTGCCCCACCGATCTCAGAACAACAGGCACTGATAATTAAAGGTAATGTACCTACTCATATGACTATAGGGATTATGGCAATAGGTGAATTTGCCAAAATGTCAAACTATCCCTTTAAACCAACAAGAATAACCATCAATAGTGCCACACTGATAGACAATATCTTTAGCAATGATATTGGAAGAAAAGTTGTAAGTGGAATGCTTTTGAACGATATCACGGACCACCTTCCCATCTTTACAGTTGTACAGAGCGTAACTTGGACTAAAACTCAATTTGAAAGTATAAAATGGATTCGCAAAAGAACACTTGAAACTCTGGGGGCCCTCAAGAGGGATCTACTTGAGCAAAATTGGAATTTGGTATACTCAAACCATTACCCAAATAAAGCATATGAAGAATTAATCTCTACCTTCATCTCATTATATAACCGACACTGTCCTCTGCAATGACAGAGTAAGCATAAATATGAAAAGAAGCCTTGGATTACTAGAGGCCTAGAAAATGCTTGTAAAAAGAAAAATTTCCTCTATAAGCAGTTTTTAAAATACCGAACTAAGGAAGCAGAAATTAAGTATAAAAAAATATAAGAATAAATTGACCAGTATATTGAGATATAATAAAAATGATTACTACAGTAAATTACTGGAACAAAACAAAAGTAATATACAAGGGACATGGAAAGTATTAAATAATATAATTAATAAAAACACAAAAAATTCCTATTATCCAAATTATTTTGTTGGAAACAATCAACAAGATATAAGTACACTCAAGGAGATTGTCAGTGGATTCAATGATTACTTCATAAATGTTGGCCGCAACTTGGCAAAACAAATTGTTGACCCATTAATTAAAGATGATGTTAGTGAAAAAATTATTGATATTAACCAAAACATTATATTTTTGACAGAAGTTGAGGAGAGGGAATTGACTGACATAGTAAATAAATTTAAGAATAAAAAGTCCACTGACTACATTGATATTGATATGAGCCTAATTAAAAACATTATAGAATCTATTGCCAAACCACTTCCCCATATTTGTAATCAATCATTTCAAACTGGTATATTTCCTAATAAAATGAAAACGGCAAAGGTCATTCCCATTTTCAAAAATGGCAATAAGCACAACTTTTGTAACTATCGACCAATATCTCTGCTTCCTCAGTTCTCTAAAAGTTCTCTAAAATACTTGAAACACTCTTTGCACACAAACTGGAGGATTTCATAGAAAAGCAACACCTTTTGTATGACCAGCAATATGGTTTTAGATCTAATCGTTCAACTATGATGGCAGTTATGGAACTTATTGATAATATATCCACAAATACTGAGAACAAAGAATATACAGTTGGGATATTTATAGATTTAAAGAAGGCTTTCGATACCATTGATCATACATTATTATTAAAGAAACTAGACAGATTTGGTATCAGAGGGGTTGCAAATTCATGGATTAAAAATTATCTGGATGATAGACATCAATATGTCCAAATTAACAATGAACGGTCTGAATTGCAGAGGGTTACATGTGGGGTTCCGCAAGGCTCTGTACTGGGCCTTAAGCTTTTTATATTGTATATTAATGACATTTGTGTTGTTTCCTGTAAACTTAACTGTGTACTATTTGCAGATGATACTAATTTATTCTGTTCTGGCAAAGACCTCAAGCATCTTCTGAATACAGTCATAACAGAATTCAAAAATATAAAGCGATGGTTTGATGTAAATAAATTATTTTTAAATTTAAACAAAACAAAATTTATTATTTTTGGTAATCGTAAAATAAATCAAAGAGTGCAAATCACTATAGACAATGTGGAAGTGGAAAGAGTTTATGAAAAGTTTCTCAGAGTGGTTGTTGATCACAAGCTGTGCTGGAAGCCACATAAAAACTTTTTAAAGACCAAAATATCAAAAGCCATTGCAATCCTGTATAAATGCAAAAATATCCTCACTTTGAACTCACTACAAATTCTGTACCAATCTCTAATCAAACCATATATAAGTTACTGTGTTGAAGTTTGGGGGCACACATATAAAACAATCACAAACCCAATCTTTTTACTTCAAAAAAGAGCAATACGGATAATGAATAAAGCAGATTATAATAAACCAACTAACCAATTATACATAAAAACACGAGTTAAATTTCAAAGAACTGGTCGACTTTAAAACCGCACAGCTTATGTTTAAGATCAATAATCACATGCTCCCTGACTGTATTCAGAAGATGTTCAGGAAAAGACAAAGTCATTACAACCTCAGAGGGACATGCATGTTTACAAAGACAAAAATCAGAACAAACACAAAACAAAGATGTACAACTGTATCAATGGTCAATCTATGGAATAATCTTGATAATGACTTGAAAACATGTAGTTCATTAAATAAATTTAAGAAATTACTTAAAAATAGGATGATCAATTTGTATGGATTAGAATTATGAATAGTAGTGTCTTCTATGTTGGACAACAGTTTTTGAATTTTGTTTGTTTGTTGTTTTGGATGAAGTAGCAGAGTGAACACGAGTGTAAACTAATTTGTTTTAGTAAAAGGGGAGGCGTAATAAGCTATGCTTCAGCTTACACCCTTTTCAGTCAACATCTGTTCATAACGAATGAAATTTGTGTTGAATATGAATACGAAACTTATTTGTTTATTCCTTTTTTTCTTTTTTTCTCTCTTTTTTCTTTACTCAAATGTATAATATTTATGTTTTCTACTGTGTAGATTTTGAGTTGTGTAAAATTGATGACCGAAATAAACATGCTAAACTAAACTAACTAATTTATCCTAAAGGAAATTCTCATGCCAGGAATGCTTCAAATTTCAGTAACACAAAATACAGTAACAACAATAAACATTCACAAACCAGTTATAACTAGAAAAACCAATGGGTACCCCGGGTCAGGGTCGCACACTGGGCCTATTTTTTTTTTTTAAACAATAGAGTATTTAGTATCAGTCAAAATATAGGCTACAAGTTAGTAAGTATTTGAGGAGCAAAAAGCAAAGCAGTTACTAAAAATTAATTAAAATGGTGGACAAATGCAAAACCTTTTCAATCATGGCATTTTAATGTGTTACATTAAAGGTGTGTGTTTATATTTTTTGAGACCCGGCCCAGCCTTCATCATTTGTGTGTGCACATGATCTAAAGTTCTACATTTGTTTGCAGAGTACAAACAAATTCAGATAAAAAATATATTAATGATAAATCCCAGATATGTACATCAAATCTTGGTACGCACAATGTAAGTACAGATTTGTGCATATGAACTGTTTGTGAATGAGGCCCGTTGATTGTTGTTGTGTTTAACCAGCCAATATTGTATGATACTGGCCATAAAAAGAAGTAAAAACTGTCTCACAGGAGAGATGCTACCTGGCTGGCAGTGAGTCAGCAGACAGGCATGGAACTTTTGAAAATGGGAAATGTACCAATAGCATCATATTTTGAATATTTATTAGCAAGCTAGGTAACATTAACTAGCCAGCCAGCTTTCTGTGTCCGTCACACCCGGCACTGCCAACATTCAGCACATCTATCATCTCAGCAGGTGATGGTTATTTGCAGGGCCAGACTGGGAGAATTTTTCAGGCCGGGAGTCACACATTTAACCAGGCCACCCAGCCCACACACGCACGTTCACGCACACACATACATGCATGCATGCGCGCACGCACACACAGTAGTACATGTTGGCTGAGACAAAACAAATATGCACTCCAATATATTAAGTAAGGCACAATAGTCACTACAACACTCACTTCAATGTCACAGGGACACTCCGTATGAATCCAATAGTCACAGCATTATTCCATTTCACATATGGATATTCACCATATAACTAATCACCAGCAGTCCAGTCCAGTGCTTTTCTTTCCCCTACATGCCACTGAAACTTCTCACCAAAATGTGCCCCTCAATAAAACAGTCACAACATGACTCCTGAAATAATGCTATAGTATTATGCTCAAGTAAAAAACATGATTGTATTATTGTATTGTATAAATCATTTAGATGCCTGCTTATATTGCCAGTCAATATAATATGCCAATACCATATTCAGTGCAACAGTGAATACTAAAAATATAGGCCAACAGCAACTTCAACTTATGTGAACTTCTTTCAATAACATCAGTCATTGACAAAGTCAAGTCAACTTAGACAGATAAGAGACATATCCTACCATAACAGGGCTTCCAACATTTTTCAGGTCATGACCCATCTGTGGAGGTATTGACCCACCAAATATTTTGAAGTAAAATATGAATATATATGAGACCTACTGTACAAGCCAAGGTGGTAACATACAGTAGCCTTTATGTTTGGGCTGGGAGACATAACAGTAACGCAACAGACAGCAACATTCCCTTACACTTTATAGAATAAAGCTGTAGTGCCAAGAGGCTATTACAACTACATGAGAGAGCCATTTATGTCAACTGCCAGTGCCTGGTGTTCATGTGTCTGCAACTTAAGTCCTTAAAAACTCTCCAGCTAATTCAGAATGCAGCAGCACGTGTACTAACAGGAACTAAGAAACGAGATCATATTTCTCCTGTTTTAGCTTCTCTGCACTGGCTCCCTGTAAAATCCAGAATTGAATTTAAAATCCTACTGTTAACTTATAAAGCTCTAAATGGTCAAGCTCCATCATATCTTAGTGAGCTCATAGTGCCATATTAT
>NC_065517.1:5746332-5752819 GCF_006386435.1 Epinephelus moara | reverse complement strand
AATAATAATAATAATAATAATGAGATTTGTTTACACAGACCTGCAAACTCTGTAGTAGTGAAAAGGGTGACAACATACAAAATTAAACCCAAAACAAAACTACAACATAGACAACAGATGGTTGAATGACTTCTACACTCAGCTTGCAACTAACCTTCCACATGATGGCTGCTGCATGGCTGCAGGAGCGTCCTGCACCTGCTATGCAGGTACAGCCTGCTGTCTGCACTTCACCTGACATCATAGCTAGAACCCAAGCCTGGTGGTGTGGTACAGTCAGGGCTTGACTTGGCTCAACGTTAGCCTTGAGGTATACCATGTCATTACCCACAGACTTGATCAACACGGGTCCTACTTTATTGCTATGCAAGTACTGATAAGCTTCGGCGCTCTTCATATTATTCATAGTCTCACCATCACAATCTAAGGCATTGATGACATAGCTAAAGATACTAGCATACGTGATCCTCGGCCACTTCTTAACTTCATCCTCCCAATCTGTGATAGAGGAGGGAAGGGACAACGATACTTCCCCTCTTCGGATCGCTGTTTTGGTGTGCTCCCATCTCGCCATTATGATTAATGTAAAGCATCAAAGTAGCGAGCTAACTAACGTTGTAAAATACGAGACCGTAATGTAAACAGCCTGGCTAGCTAGCTACTTCCGCGTTCTGCCGGAGTCAACCGGATGTTTCACCCATAATCGTTGGAAACGCCCACAACCCCGGAAGCGCTCCAGGAAAATTGTGGATAAGGTGTAAACTGCAGCTCTTGCACCTCTGTGGTGTTAGAGCACATATTTTGGGCTAATGTGGTGTAGCCAGCAAATATCCAGGCCGTGACTTTGTCTTCCCTGCACCAGTCATTCCAGCTAATCTCTATAAACAGACATCTGCATATGGATGCAGGTACTTTAAAAAATAGCTAATGTGAAGCTAACATATTGTCATAAGATAGCTGATGCATTCCAAGATTGCATTTAAGTCAATGCATTCCACCTCTACACATGGACTGTTTATTTGCCATTCAGTGTGACTGGTCAATATTACTTGGATTACAAACAGATTAAACAACACATTCTCACTCCGACCTTGTGTCGCATATTGACCTGCCGTCTCTCTCACCACAGACTTTTGATGTGGAGCCCGAACTCACTGAGGCCACTGGGCCTTATAGACTGAGAGCGAGGAGCACTTTTGTCCCACCTGCCCTTAACCCTTCAGTTGCCACATTTTGCCGACTTATGGAACAGGAGGTGTCCTCTCAAGTACATGAAAAAGACAAAGTAAGACTGTACTCCAACATTAGCCCTCAAGAAAAACAAGCTCTTATCGAGTTATCCAAAGACACTTCTGTTGTTGTTCGTAAAGCGGATAAAGGAGGAGCGATTGTCCTACAAAGCAAAGAAGCATATAGAGATGAAATTTTGAGACAACTTGACAATAGACAATTTTATACTCCTCTGTCCTATGACCCCACTGTGAAATTTCTGGGAGAAGTGGACTCTTTCTTGAGCAAGGCTTTAAATGACTCTCTTATTTCTCAAAATGAATACAATTTTTTGTTTCAAAGACATCCAATACGTCCTATTTTCTATACACTCCCCAAGATTCACAAAAGTTGTGTGGAACCTGTGCCTGGACGACCTATAGTAGCTGGTACACAATCTTTGACTGAACCTTTATCTCAATATATTGATTTGCATATTAAAAAACTAGTTTTCCAACTTCCTTCGTTTCTTAAAGACACCACTGATTTCTTGAACAAATTGGACTCTGTAAATAATATTGAAGACAGCGACTTTCTTTGTACTATGGATGTTACTAGTCTTTATACTAATGTGCCACATACTGAGGGTTTAGAGGCTCTGGCTTATTATCTTAGTCGAAGGGAAGTCCTCACTCCCCCTACTGATTTTTTGTTAAAGATGTCTGAACTCATTTTGAGTAAAAACTATTTTAAGTTTGAAGATTCTTTTTACTTACAGTGTCAAGGTGTAAGCATGGGCAGCTCTTGCTCTCCAAACTATGCAAATCTGTTCATGGGTAAATTTGAAGAGGACTTTGTTTACCATAACAACCCGTTTCTTCCTTTCCTGAAGTGTTGGTACCGCTACATTGATGATGTGTTTTTTATTTTTTCTGGTACACTAGAACAACTTGAATGCTTTAAGGAACAGATTAACTCCAGGATGCCTTCTATCAAACTTTCTTTGGAATATAGTTATGACTCTGTCTCCTTCTTAGATGTTTGTGTTAGCAAAGGGGGACGCTTGGAGACTAAAGTTCATAGAAAAAAAACGGACACTAACAGTTTTCTTGACTTTTCCAGTTACCATCCTCCGGGCCTCAAGAAAGGCTTACCTTATAGCCAGTTACTTAGAGTCAGGAGAATTTGTAGTACTGAATCTGCCTTTGAAGAGCAGGCGGTTGATTTATGTGCCCGTTTTAGTGCTAAAGGTTATGATAAGAACATTCTTGACAACTGTCTCCAGAGAGTGAGAAAGATTGATAGGAAAACTTTATTAACACTTAAACCATCCTCCTCTAAGACCTCTGATCTGGTCTGTGCGCTTACTTTTTCTGATTTGTCCTATGATGTTAAAAACTGCATTAAGAGACACTGGCACATTCTGGCTAGCGATCCGAATGTAGGCCATATTTTTAAGAACACTCCTATTTTCGCTCAGAAGCGTGCTGCTAATTTGAGAGATTTGCTAGTTAGAGCTGATTGTTTTGTTCAGCCCCAACATTTTTTGTCTCTTTTACCTGTTGGCAATTTTCCTTGCAATAATTGCATTCAGTGTAACGCCATGATTAAGGGTAATACATTCACACATCCCCACTCAGGTAAAAAGTTTAAAGTTAAAGGTAGAATTTCATGCAAATCTAAGTTTGTTGTGTATCTGCTGAAATGCCCTTGCGGCTTATGCTATGTTGGTAAGACTAAAAGAGAGCTTAAGACTCGTATCTCTGAACACAAAAGTAACATCAGAACCAAAGACGATAAATCTTCTGTAGCAAGACATTTCACTGCAGCAGGTCACGAGGTTTGCTCTTTAAGATTTCAGGGAATAGAAGAAGTCAGACCACTTAAAAGAGGGGGAGATAGAGAGAAGTTTCTTCTACAGAGAGAGGCTTTTTGGATCCATAGGTTACAGACCGAATTTCCTAAAGGTATGAATGAAGAGTTGCTGTTAAGTTGTTTTCTGTGACTACTATAGACTGACTTATGGTATCACTCATGACACGGTGTCGGCACTATACACTGGGCTTTTTACCCGTTGAACCTTCTGCTGCTGACTGTGCATACTTAGATGACCTGTTAGTGGAACCTCTCAGTGACTATCTGAATTTTTGTTTTCACTGCGCTCTTATGATCTAAATGTTAACTGAGGGGTGACTATTTCTAATGAAGTTCTCTTTTGTTCTTCTTTCCCTACCGTTATTTATGGGGTAAAGATGCAGATCTCCAGTACTCTATGCATTTTACTGTGCAATCATCATCTGATTAAGTAAGGGACAGTGACTGTATGTATTTTTACACTTTGTCTATTTTTAATGTATTTTGACATCTGCCTCTTAGCGAGGGACAGCTACTCAGAGTGTTTTGATGCAGGTTGTTTACTTTACTATGCATTTATGGCCTAATTGTTAATAGAGGGACAGCTACTTAGTATGTTATCCTTTGTACTGTGCACTTGTGATCTGTTTGCTAATTGAGGGACAGTTACTCAATGACCTTTTTGCACTTTATTTTCCTTACTGTGCATTTGTCATTGTTAATTGAGGGACAGCGACTCAGTGACTTTTCTGCACTTTATTTTCTTACTGTGCATTTGTCATTGTTAATTGAGGGACAGCGACTCAGTGACTTTTCTGCACTTTATTTTTTCCTTACTGTGTATTTGTGATCTGATTGTTAATTGAGGGACAGCGACTCAGTGACTTCTTTGCACTTTATTTTTCTTACTGTGCATCTGTGATCTGATTGCTGATTGAGGGACAGCTACTCAGTGACTTTTTTGCACTTTATTTTTCTTACTGTGCATTTGTGTTCTGATTGTTAATTGAGGGACAACTACTCAGTGTCTTTTTGTACTTCATCCCTTTTACCGTGCACTTTTGATCTGATTGTTAATTGAGGGACAATTTATTGATTTTAATTAATGGTTATTTGACAGTTGGGTACTTTAGTTGCCCCCTCAAGCACACATGTTTTACTGTTGATCACAGTGCCTTTTTGTATGAGCAGAATTTATTATGCATATGTATATCGATTTTCGGTGTATCTACTGCTATTTAGCTGTGACACATGTGTTTAAGATTGTTGTATTGTTGTTGTGTTTTTCTTTGCCTGTGAGTTGGCACTATATTGTATGGCGGAAGTGTAAATTGTCTTTCCACACACCTGCACTGATTGCTTCTAGCGTATTTAAACGCCACTTCCGTAATCTGAGTTACACACTGAAGAAGACTTTCTGTCGAAACGTCTGTGTTTCTGGTAATGCCACCCAAGTCGATTTATTAAATTTACCAAAAGGACATTTGTGAGTGCTGGCTTCTTTTCTTTTTTTTCTTTTTCTTTTTTCTGCATATTGACATTTGGTCATGGACTTTCCACATCGACATATGATGTGCAAGGTACCCTGGGTGCGTTGGTTGTTACATCCTGGGACGTCATGTCAACCTCAGCCTGTTACATGTATTGCCTGTTTTCAAAATACACTTCTGTTTTCAAAGGAAATGTACAGTTTGCATACAGTCTCTTTCAAAATGAACGCACTACATCGGTACAACACTGCAAACATACATTTTTTTTCCTTCAACAACAAACACATATGGTTACGTTAAGCCAGTGTTGGGCAATAGCATCACTACAAGTAGCGACGTTACTTTATTTAAATGTAAGCTAATATAAGAGAATGATAATAAAATTCAACACGCATAGGCCAAATAATTAATTTGGCTAGCCTGACGAAGTTTATGAATGTGCCTACAAGTTATATTTTAGACAGCACTGTGCAGACTGCAAACTAATAACATAATCACTAATATTGGCAAACCTACAAACAAGGCTCTAAATCTCTCACTGTATATGTCATGTCCACCTGAACCCATTATTCACACCCTGTATATCTGAATTATGTTGCATGGACACAGTGGTCCAATGAGATGTCAGGAACTACTGTTTAGACTGTTTAGTTGTATTATCTTACAGTCAATGTCCTATGGTAAATGTAAGTTAAATTGTGTCACTGATGTAACTAGTTAGAACTGGAAGTCGTGATGAGGTCTTTAAAGTTAGGTTATGAAAAGTTTCTTAAAAAAAGTTTTTAAAAGGTTTAACATCAGGGCCTCTAGTTTCGCAGACCGGGCAAGGCGGAGGCGCAGCGCACCTGCGCTTCGCCAACTGGGTGTGGCCAGGCGGATTTTTCAAGTTTGGCACACCGTGCACGCTGGCGCAGCTACTCCTCTTTCCCACCTCCATCCCTCCTACCTGCGCAAGTAGGAAAGAGGGAGGAGAGAAGGCGTCGAATGGGTTTTACACACATCACACCAATCAAATGAGCCCCTCTCCTCGCCCTTAAATGCACCGCGCAAAGGCGTAATGAGAGTTTACGCAATTCGCCATGGCAGACGGTCAAACTTCTCCCAGGAGGAAACTGATGTTTTGGTCCGGAAGGTCCAAGCTCGCAGTGTCCGAATATACGGAACTGCGAGCAGACTTCCACGGGTTGATGATGCAAAGGTAGCCTGGGAGGAGGTCACCACAATCGTAAATCAATGTTGCGTTTCTCTCGTGCGCGCGCGCTCTCTCTTTCTCTCTCACAGTCTCACTCTGTTTCTTTTGGCAAACTGTCAAAGCGCCAAGCTGGATCTGTCGACACCTCCCCCTGCTGCGCCGCCACACCCATCTCAGCGCACCTCGGTCTGCCAAACTACCAAACTGAGCGCGCCTCGGGTTGCGCTGCTCGAAACTAGCTCTGCACGGGGTTCGCCACCCTGGGCCGCGCCGGGAAACTGGAGCCCCAGGATTTCTGCACATAGCCTCCCTGTCATGCCCATGTCTGTGATCTGATCTTTTAATCTTAAACATAAATGATGCAACTGTTTACTATAAATGACTCTTTTTATCTGTATATTCATGTTGAGAGTAGCGAGGACTTCGAACTTAGTTAAGAAAAAAACAAAAAAACAAAACACAAATTGGTGCATAAATATAGCCAGACTTTGAGTATGACCTGGTTGGACTACAAAATGGAAACCAGAATGCTTCCAATACCATAATCTTGTCCTGTTGCTTACAGACTCTGCTTACATACACTGAACAAAAGTATAAACGCAACACTTTTGTTTTTGCTCCCATTTTTCATGAGCTGAACTCAAAGATCTAAAACATTTTCTATATACACAAAAGACCATTTCCTCACAAATATTGTTCACAAATTTGTCTAAATCTGTGTTAGTGAGCACTTCTCCTTTGC
>NC_065517.1:5744443-5745634 GCF_006386435.1 Epinephelus moara | reverse complement strand
GTGTATATAGAAAATGTTTTAGATCTTTGAGTTCAGCTCATGAAAAATGGGAGCAAAAACAAAAGTGTTGCGTTTATATTTTTGTTCAGTGTATTAACTGTTTTATAGATTTCATCAATACCATGTGGTAGACCAGACTCAAGGTATTTACAAATATGACAAAAAGTGTGGAACAAATGAGTGTTCCCAGGCAGTACTTATTACAAACACTAACAATTGTTTTGAGATATAGAAAACATAAGAGGGACACTGACAAAGAAGCCCTCAAGTCTGTTTAAATCAGGTGTGGCTGTGCAAAAGGATCATCCGATCTGAAGCGATGCACTGCCAGCTATAGATATTTGACAACTTGTCCTTTAATTGCAAGTCTCCCTCTACTTCCCAAAACCTCCATGATCCTGTCTGTGCCATCTCTCTGCCTGCCTGTCAGTCAACACCAGCATGAGCAGCTGGGGTGGAGGCACCTACTCACCCTGTTCTGTCCTTCCCAGTGATGAGGGGCAGGGCAGCAACAAGGAGACAGCAAGGAGAGGCAAGAGAGTGAAGACTGGGATCAAAAAAGTCACATGAAGAGAAAGATCAAGAACAGAAGAGTTTCAACCTCAGTTCTTCTCAGCCTGGGCCGGCCTGCCTTGCTTTGCCATCAGAGTAAATCTATTTAAAGGGGAGATATTTCTCACTGACTGCCTGCCAATGAGTGAGCAGAGACAGTGAGGCAATCTTTTCTTCATCCTATTCTCTTTCTCCAACAATGACAAAGAGACATCATTTTAGCTTTCTGTGTACTTTGGGTGCCACAGGGAAGCACTCCATTACACATTGTATGTTAAATCGGCTGTTTTTATGCTGAATAAGATGTATGGAGGTTGTAACATAAAAAAAAAAAAAAAAAAAAATCAAATCTATTGAGTAAAATGATAATGGTAGTCAAAAAACGTCATCATCTGCTGTACAGTTATTGACATTTTGTCTGGTACAAAGCTGTGATTTGATGATTACCCAGAGGCACACCTCATGGGACACAACACCCACAGAGAAATTTAATCTTCAATTCTGCAAGGAAATCCTCAAGGTCCACAGAAACTGTCCAAACCATGCATGTAGAGCAGAGCTGGGACACTTCCCTCTCTCTCTACACATGATCAAAAGGTCAATTAAGTTCCAGGTTCACTTAGCACAAGCTGATCCTGA
>NC_065517.1:5742710-5744147 GCF_006386435.1 Epinephelus moara | reverse complement strand
TTTTGGGTTTTTTTGGGGGAGTTTTTCCTTATCCGCTGCGAGGGTCATAAGGACAGAGGGATGTCGTATGCTGTAAAGCCCTGTGAGGCAAATTGTGATTTGGGCTTTATAAATAAAATTGATTGATTGAATTGAACTTGTTACAGGCTAGTGATTAATAATAATGAATAAACAGCATTCTTGTAATGTAATGCCAAGGAATATGCAAATAACTCAAGCTTATGTACCACCAATGACATGCCCTACTGTAGACATTTTTCTGTACCTTCTGCCAAGTGCCCTGCACTGGCCTCTCCCTCTGAAGCATCAGCAGGACTGGTACCAACACCACCTCCACCTTTACATAGCAAACATAGAATTATAGGTTTTTTTTTGCATACACTATAGTTTATACTTTATACAGTATAACAGTGAATTTCTTACTTGATTTGCCCTTGTATTCATATAGGATAATGAAATGATTACATCCCATTTGTTGCACAAATAAATCATCTCAAATATTTTAACTTCAAAACTTTTGAATTTCAAGGGCTTACATTTCTACACTGTAATTGTAAAATCCAATCCTCAGTGTTAATTTAACTCTTTCTGAGGACGCACAAATGGAGCCTTACCAAATGTAATATAGGGTCCATTTATCAATCATTTATTTGGCCTCAAGGACCTCTGGGGGTCCCCGGACCTCATGCTGAGAAGAACCAGTGTTTTTTAGGTAACTTACTCGCAAAAGCATCGTGTGTTTTTGCCACGACGGGGGCCCTGAATAAATTTTAGGTATTTTTTTATATTTTTTTTGGCCGCGTCATGCCTTTCTTTTTTTCTTCCTCTCTCTTTCTGCACCACCTTTTCTCCTTTTTTTTTTTACCCGGATTTGGGTTGGGGTCCATTGAAATTAACTTGACAACTTTCCCTCACATCTCAGCGTCAGCTGGCTCCTACACAGATACACGCGACATGAGTTGACAAACCCCCTCCTCACCATGCTTGCTGTGTTTACAACGTAGGACTGTTGGGGCGGGTGTAAATCGAAATAAACCAATCACGTCTTGTCTTTTGACAACTGACAAGTGGCTCAACCTCCCACACCTCATCCCTCTCCTTGCATCACTGCGCCACTGACAGCTGTTGGGAAAAACATGACAGACAGGCCAGCATCTTGCTATCTTTGTGTCATGCTGAGTACTGAGTCCTATGCTGTGTTTTGTTGCTGTCTTCAGTTGAAACCATTGTTTGCTGTGTTTGAGTATTTTGTTTATCTACATGTATGTTCAGCATTTTATTTGCATGTTTCTGGGGCCTGTATCACGAAGCAGAATTAATGTCTTAGTGAGGTAACTTCAGGGTTAACCCTGGGTTTTCGGTCTCACGAAGCCGGTTCAGTTCTTATCGGGGTAGATCACCATGGTAACTTACTCTGAACGGCTATCCTGCTCCGGA
>NC_065517.1:5734231-5742600 GCF_006386435.1 Epinephelus moara | reverse complement strand
AATGATGTTAGACGATAATTGTAATACACGCAATTCATCTGCGCAGCATTGATTTCATGGGATTCAAAGGTGTGATCAGTGTCAGATGTACAGGTACAGGTACTGTAGCTACTTGAACCAGTGATGAGTAATTTAACCTATCTTGTAAATTTTATTTTTAACATTATGTGCAGATAAACTAATCTAAACTAAAACTAAACATTATTCATCCCGTTATGCGTTGCCACGCATGTTTCCTCCTCCTGCAGCTGCCACGGTGTTGGCCTTTTCTCTAATGTTGCTTTTCTCCTCCTCATATTTTAGTAGAATTAATCTCTGATCCTGACATGAGAAACACTTTTTTTCCCCTCACATACGGCGCTCAGTGAGGATGCTCAGTGACGCTGCGCTTCTCTCATGATTGTGATTGGTCCGCTGCGTGCGCGTTCACGGCTCTTGATAAAGCAACCCTGGGTTGAGTTACTGAGTTGATATCCAGCGTCGTGATACCGATTATCCTGATTGCCATTGTTAGGGTTAGTCAACCCAGGATAGGTCTGGGTAACCCAGGAAAGGTTGATCTCGCTTCGTGATACAGGCCCCTGGTTAGTTGCTGTCTTTAGTTATTGTTATTGTTTTGAGTGCAGCAATTTCTTGTGTGAGGGCTGGCACCTAAGTTAGAAGCACCACCCCTTGTAGGTAGGGTTAGAGAGAGCCCTCCCTCTTTATAAGGACAGGTGAGAGCAATCAGTGCCTCTTTGTCTGAGGCCTGGTAGCTGGGTGGTAGGACTGCTGTGTCTGTGCAGGTAAGGGAGATTTGGAGAGAAATCTAAGGTTGTATTTTGATGGGAATCTAACCAGTATTCTCGCACAGAATTGTGGTGTAGCTGTTTTCCCTCTCGACTCAGTTTGACGAAAGCCCTGTAGGCCCATGCTGAAGAGGTAGGCCACTGATTAATCTGGCCTTTGAATTTCACAATACCTCAATATTAGTGATGTGTCCAACTTAACCCTTTAGGACATGAATCAGCCTTCACCTTTCTCCTGATTGTGTCACAGTATAGAGCCAGTCAGCTCCACCGGTGCCAGTCTCTTACAGGGTCAAAGCTGGAGAAGGTAAAACAAACGGTATGGTAATGTGTATGTTGCAGTGCTCTGCAGTGTTTTGCAGTGATCACGGTGTGCACGTGGTGAAGTGATATTGGGTTTTGTGATAGAATCTCCCCGTGATGAGTACCCTGCCTGATATTTTTTCTTCAGCAGTGTATTCCACACTCCTGCTTGTTTTTGTCCATATTGTAACCTGCTGGTTCAGCTACTTTGCAGTTTTAAATATTAATAGTGTAACATTAAAAACCTTTTCTTAAACTGATTGTCTTTTTTCTTTTTTTAGGTCTGTTACTGCCCCTTTAATCCCCCTTTTTATAATAAATACTGAGTTTTTGACTTGAATGCATGTCTCTGGCTCTTGTACCTGTGAAAGAATTTGTTTGTGGGTTTATGTAGAGACCTTACTGTACACTGGGGTTGGTCACACTTGGTTTGAATATATTTGCATGCATGCTTGAGTTAATTGGACACAGCTGAACACAATGGAGGCAGTGATTGCAGACATGGACTGACAGCTGCATCAGCCAATCAACTGCTGCAGGCTGGCCACACCCACCCTCCACCTATATAGACAGAGCAGGTTGGACTCATTGTTGTTGACAGGACCCACACACCTTGCAAGCAGAGGAGGCTTTGGCGAGGGGTGAGAGCAGGCCAGACGACTCAAACCAGCAGTGTACTGGAGGCCTTTGAACACAACTGGCAGGAGCTTCTGCCCAAAGCTGTGAGTTCCTTATAACCAGTTCACTGTCTATTGGTGAAGCTGCTCGCAATTGACATAACCCTGTCTATGAAGTGCAGACTGCTAGGTATTTTTCTTGGTTCCAGGAGCAGAGAAGAGGGACCCTTGGTGGTGTGGGCGTGACCGATGTTGACTGCATAGAGGGCGCTAAAGCAAGGACTTGGAGCACGACAGTGAGCCCTCTTGGACTGATTTATTTTAAGACTGTTATCTTGCCCTTTTAAGACCTTTCCCCATTTTAAAGAGACATTTTCTACCATCAGTTTTAGCCTATATGCATATCTTTGGACAATAAATGTTTTGTTGCAGCCTCTGTAATTGTGGTAAATTAAGTAGGCCTACTGCTCACCCTCGTAACAAAGAATTCAAGTTACCTTATTGGTGGTTTGTGATTATTATACAGTTATAGCTACTTAATTACAGCCACCTTTACATTTGCGTTCTCCCTATGTGCAGTCCAGGCCTGGTAACTTGCCTGCATTCACTCGTGTGAATGTGTCCCTCTCCAACTGGCCACGTAAATAGCAGTGCTCCAGGTGCAAGGTAAATGGACTTGCACTTGCTTCTAGTCTTCCAACCACTCAAAACACTTTGACGCCAGATTCACACACATACACACATTCACACATTGGTGGCTGAAGCTACCATACAAGGTGCCACCTGGTGCTCCACACTGATAGAAAAGCCACCAGGAGCAACTTGGGGTTCAGTGTCTTGCAAAAAGGATACTTCAACATGAGGACTAGAGGAGCCAGGGATTGAACTAATCTTCCGATTGGTTGACTTCATATTATGCCCCAAACACAACATACAACACCTTTGTCCCTTGCACCTTACTTTGCACCCAGATTATGCACTGTTTAACTAGCAAAATGGAGTTTGACATGCCCTCGGTGCACTTGCACCATGTTCTTCAAACTTGCCTACCTCATTGATGGCCAGCTGCTCTCCTCCACCTCCTCCTGGGTGTCCAAAACGATGTCCAGAACTGCGAAACTCTTCATACAGCAGATCCTCTTCGCTACCCAGCTCGTCACCAAGCTCCACTTTCTCTGACGCCCCATCAGGAACAACCACCGCTGAGACAGGAGGGGTGGGGACAAAGACATCAGATTGTGTGATTAACTGACTTGCAAAAGATGGGTTGAGTTTTTGAGCCAGTCTGAAACTGTGGAGGTGATATTGTTCACCACAGCATATCAATCACTAAATAAGCAGCATGGGATAAAGACTGTCACAGGGTGAAACAACAGAAGCAAAAATGAAGGCACACAGCTTTCATTTAGAAATGTATAAAACTCAGTAGGCAAGAGTAAAAGTTTATCCATATAGCTGCAGGGTTTTCTGCACAAAAGCTGGTTAGTCAGAACCAACTGTCATATTTGTCACTGACATTTACTGCAGAGTTTCTGCATTCCTCAAGTCTTTATAACTGGAACCTCTTTAAGTTGGTCGGATAAAATTTGAGCTCTGAAGTCATCACGTTGGCTTCTGAGAACGAGGGCTATATGTAATTATTTTTGACATTTCTATGCAGTAAATAACTAACTACTAAATGACAAAGTCAATAGGTATAACGATACATCAATCAGCCACATCCCTTGGTGCATCGCCTGACCTGCAACTGTCCCTGTGAGACTGCCAGGAGTGACCAGACTGGGATGGTTTTGGCTACGTTCCAATAAATCTCCTCCCTCCCAGCCACCATCATTCTCAAAAAGAAATTACTAATTAATTTCAAATAAATTAGAAATAACAAATTATAGTTCCATCTGTTCATATGTGTGGAGACTTTTTACATATCAGCAGCCTCATTGCAAACTGGGACGTTTTCATAAAGGAGGCTTTGTGTTTCCTGCCGTCACAGAAACATCCTCTGAAGTGTTTTGAACTCAGTTTGTGGCTACCTGGCTCATGAGCTAAAAATACACTCGCTGTCACACCTCATCAGATAAAACGTCACCCTCGGCTGCCTTGCCAGCAGCTGTTGCCATGGAGGATGTATCTGTAGTGACAAATCACTGTGGAGACTCAGACAGATGGATATAATGAACCGAGCTATTAAAGCAGGCACAATAAGATGCAGTTGNGCCCATTAGTGGGGGGGGGGGGGGGGGGGGGGGGAGTATTTTCAAAGTAAGAGGGATATTTTGTTTTAGTGAAGGTATTGGCAGCATCTTACGCATCATGTAACACTATTTAATGTAACATCGCCATCACTGCCATCATGGAGTTGCGGGTGCTGCCCTCATGGGGGTAGTGTAGGACACCCTGACTGGTGGGGTGTGATGCTGTAGCGAGATGGAGGAGCTCCAGGCAGTGACTGGCCTTTATCATGTGCAGAGAGCTCCTGCAATCTGGTTTACAGCAGCATGGAGGGGTGAAATCTCTAACAAGGCACTGCTCTTCACTACCAACTGGGGGCTTTCAAACAATAATGGTATAATGGCATAACCCTTTTCACTGAAGTATGCTAATGAATACTTGCGCTACAACGATCAAATAAAAATATGGTCAATTCAGTGACACTCCAGAGAATTCGGATAATTCTTTACTGTAAACTGCCAGCTGTCATCATATAACAGCTCACCAAATTTAACTGTTATGGGGCAAAAAATTGCTGTTAGGCCTGACCACCTACAGTACCCTCATTAGTGTACATTCACTGCACTACTGCCTTCAAGCTCCCATCCAGTAGAGTACACACAGCAGACATACATGGAAGCTTTATCATAGGGCCAGAGAACAACCAGTATCCAGTATGCACTCTACATTGACCTATTACAGTTGTAATAATACTAACTGATTTGTCAATTTCATTAAAGTTTAAAATCAACTTCATTTAGGCTACACACCATATACGGGCAATGTAAGCTAACCTTTTAGTCAGCTGTCACCTTGATGCACAAGAAACAGGATCAATTGTGATAAAATAAAAATCACTTGGCAAATGTGGTTGATATTTAGTCTTCAAACTTGATTTTGATCAATCAATCAATCAATCAATCAATCAATCAGTTTTATTTATAAAGTCCAATATCACAAATCACAATTTGCCTCACAGGGCTTTACAGCATACGACATCCCTCTGTGCTTAGGACCNTTAATGAAAGTAATAAATTATAATTATAATTCTGGCTACTGTGGTACAATATGTTGAAAGTATATATTAATATTTGATAGTATACATATGTGACAATAATCATAAGTGTATAATAACAGTAGAAGTATGACTAATGATAACAGCAGCAGCAGGAGGCATCTAGCAGGACCACGGCAGCAGGACAACCACACACGTCACACTATCCAGGCACCGCTGCGATATAAGTTAACCTGCCAGACAGCGGAGCACAAAGGCTCCGGAGAAGAAGCCGAGTTAGTGACATGCAGTACAGCCGAGTTAGCAAGATGCAATAACAGGACATAAGAGAGAGAGAGAGAGAGAGAGAGAGAGAGAGAGAGAGAGAGAAGGAGAGAAGGTGCCCGGTGTATTATAGGAGGTCCCTGGCAGACTAGGCCTAAGTCAGCCTAACTAGGGGCTGGTACAAGGCAAGCCTGAGCTGGCCCTAACTATAAGCTTTATCAAAGAGGAAAGTCTAAGTCTAGTCTTAAATGTGGAGACGGTGTCTGCCTCCCTGACCGCAACAGGAAGATGATTCCACAGGAGAGGAGCCTGATAGCTGAAGGCTCTGGCTCCTGATCTACTTTTGGAGACTTTAGGGACCACGAGTAGCCCTGCATTCTCAGAGTGCAGTGTTCTGGTGGGATAATATGGCACTATGAGCTCTCTAAGATATGACGGAGCTTGACCATTTAGAGCTTTATAAGTTAACAGTAGGATTTTAAATTCAATTCTGGATTTTACAGGGAGCCAGTGCAGAGAAGCTAAAACAGGAGAAATATGATCTTGTTTCTTAGTTCCTGTTAGTACACGTGCCGCTGCATTCTGAATTAGCTGAAGAGTTTTTAAAGACTTATTAGAGCTACCTGATAATAGGGAGTTACAGTAATCCAGCCTAGAGGTAACAAAAGTTTTTTCTGCATCTTTTTGGGTCAGGATAGGCCTAGTTTTCGCAATAGTACACAGATGAAAAAATGCAGTCCGTGAGGTTTGTTTTAAATGAGAATTAAAAGACAAATCTTGATCAAATATTACTCCGAGGTTTCTTACAGTAGTGTTAGAGGCCAGAGCAATGCCATCTAGAGAAACTATGTCATCAGATAAAGAGTCTCTGAGTTGTTTGGGGCCAAGAACAATAACTTCAGTTTTGTCTGACTTTAACATAAGGAAATTGGTGCTCATCCAGGTTTTTATGTCTTTAAGGCAGTTATGAAATTTAGTTAATTAATTAGTTTCTTCTGGCTTCATCAATAAATACAGTTGTGTATCATCCGCATAACAATGGGAATTTACAGAGTGATTTCTAATGATGTTACCTAAAGGAAGCATATATAGAGTAAATAGGATTGGTCCGCGCACAGAATCTTGCGGAACTCCAAAACAAACTTTAGTACATAAGGATGATTCATCATGTGAACAAACTGAAAACGATCAGATAAATAAGATTTAAACCAGTGAAGCAGTAGGTCACTCAATACCAATCAGGGGAGACAGGAACTGGAGGAGGGGCTGATTGGCAGTAGGTGAGACTGCAGGTGTGACTTCAGGCTTCACTCTCCTCAGATTCTTTGTGTGCTCTCCATGTGGCTGTGACTGTTTGATTCCCTGTGGCTCTGGTAAGCTGGACTTTTGGGGATTTTAGCATTGTTTTATAATCATGTTAGCATTTTAATTGTTAGGGTACTGTAGGGGTGCATGCACCCTGAGGTATTTGTATTTTAATGATTTTAATACTGGGTCTGCCATAACCTGTTTGTAGGAAAAAAGAATGAAAAGTTGACTCTTATACAAAGGCAGGTAAAACATAAAACATTTAAACATTGTAATGTGCCCTACAAACTAAATTAACAGTGCTTTGTTTCTAGGCATAGCACTGACTGCCGTTTATTAGGGGCCGGGCAGCCTAAGCTGCCAGGACCCTATTGTTATCCTGCATGTTCTTCTACTGTACTTTGTTCTTCTTCCGAAGAAATCCTACTTCCCATGCGCGAAAAATCACCAAACTTTGCACAAAGGTCCAGTCCCATGCCAGATTGCCTCAGCTGCAAAAACAGGCCAATAGTCCTGATGGTGGCGCTACAGCAAGCCTCTAAAGTTCAAAATTTTATAAATTCACAACAAATCAACCTTATGTGCTTGTCAAGACTTTTGGTCACTTGGTAAAATTATTGGGACTAAGTTTATGTTTACTGATAAGAAATGTACATAATTTATTGAGCTGCTGCAGCCACTCTCTTCCTTTAACAGAGATACCTGCCATTTAAATTGTTTGGTTAAAACATTCATTTTGTTGTGTTGTACGCCTGAGACCCTTTAAGGGGTTAATCGTGGGTGCGTACGTAAGTATTCTTGTTTTCACGGTGACGGCTCATTGTATTCAGACCTTCGGCAGGAGCACACAGCCCGTTGGTAAGTAGAGTAACAACTGCTAGCTGCAAACAGCCTGCTAACGATGGCGTGGTGAACGGCGACTTTGACTCCGTGGTCTGTTGCAGAGCATTGTGTTGTGTTTCGTGGCTTTTGTAACTTGTAGGCGGCATGTGCAGTAGGTAAACATGGGCCGTGTCTTGACATGTCCGCGCTGCCGTCTAGAGACTGCTTCGCGCATGCTACTAGAGCGCTGGGCTTTCTGGGAGATGTAGTCAATGTGGTTGCTTTGGGTCTTCTGTGTTGTGTTTGACATTGTTACTTATGTAAATAACATGTAGGTAGATTCATGTTATATGTATGGCAACATTCTTGTTTAGAATGATAGCTGATGGAAGAAATATAACCAGCTTAAAGAATTATGTTCTATTTATTGTAAAAAGTGGAAACAGCAGTTCAGTAATCACAGTTTTACATTTGACATTACATGTAACATTTTGCATCTGTTTCTGTTTGTTTCAGGTTTATGACCTGTGGTCATTTTGTTATCGAAATAAAGAAGACAAAAGAAAAACACGAGTTATAACTTTGTGTGCTGCCTGTCGAGCCTTTTCGGAGGGCTAAAATTTAAAAAGATCCGAACAGTGCTACAGATTTGCAACTTTCACCAAAATGTAGCCCCAATACTGAAGAAACTTTTGTACATTTAAACCTATTGCAAATTATGAAGTCCATCACTGTTTTTTTCAAAAACTGTAAAACTTATTAAACCTATCTCCTCCCACAATTTTTGCTCAATTGACATCACACTTGCTACAGAGCATCTTCAGACTGTCCTACACGAAGGATCCACACAGATTTTTGATTTATCGAAAATTGAGCCTACAGTGCATCAAAATGTTTGACTGTAAACGGTATTGTAAACATATACTTGCAAATTCTTGCTAAATACATTTTCAATGTTCATTAAAAAAAATGACAAAATTTTGGAGTCATGGTAGATGATGTTTGGAAAGTAGCAGAATTTTATCTCAAAAACTGAATTTTTTT
>NC_065517.1:5729862-5733597 GCF_006386435.1 Epinephelus moara | reverse complement strand
TCTTACTTTCTTGTTCTTGAGTTTTTTCTTTCCTTTGTATATTATGAGTCTGATCACTTCAGCCACTCATCCACAATTTGAAGGGCATGCCATAATTATATGATGTAACTTCTATGTTGTGATATGCTTTGTTTTAGTGTGTGTGTTGCTCAGAATTGCCTAATTTTGCTAAAATTGCCCGGCCCCGACCATTGCTGTGCAGCAGCTATAATTTTAGTTTAGTATTACATGTTTTAGCTTTATTGATTTCATTGTTTTTATTGTTTAGTATAGGATTTGAGTTTGCTTAGTTTTAGAGTTTTAACAGTTTGTCTCCTTCTGTTTCTAGTGCTGCAGCTGGTGGGGTCCTCCATTCACCGGTGTGGTTGGGGTGCTGGGAGTTCACTCTAGATGGTGATATGGTTTGTGGTTGCACATCTTTATTAGTGTGGTGTTTTATTTGAAATGTGTCGGGTTTATATTTATTTTGAATACATAGTATACTCCCAGTGCCCTAGCAGTAAGTGGTTGGTTTCCCAGCTGTAGTATGACTGTCTGTCCTCTTGTCCTTTCTTGCCTGTGTTCTTACAGTTTTAGTTATTGTAAAATAAATGGCATGTTTATAGCCCACACTGACTGTTGCGGCCTCTTTATTGAAGCCCCTGTGTGCTAGTTCTCCCTAAAGGTTACACCAGCTTAGTGCAGAACCTTTTAGGCCAATTAAATGTTCCAGTCTCTGTAACAGCATTTGATGGTCAATTGTGTCAAACGCCACACTAAGATCTAATAAAACAAGTACAGAGATGAGTCCTTCGTCTGAAGCAATAAAAAGATCATTTGTAATTTTAACTACTGCTGTCTCAGTGCTATGATTCACTCTAAATCCTGACTGAAATTCCTCAAATAAATTATTATCATGGAGAAAATCACACAGCTGGTCTGCAACTACTTTCTCAAGGATCTTTGAAAGAAAGGGAAGATTAGATATTTTTAGGAGAGGTTTAATGACAGCTACCTTAAAAGTCTGTGGTACATAGCCTGTTAATAAAGATATATTGTTCATGTCTAATAAGTGAGTGTTAACTATAGGTAAGACTTCCTTAAGCAGCCTTGTAAAAACCCTTGTAATATTAGTTTCATTGAACTACTTAAACAGTTCTTGTGTAATTTGTTTATTGCAAACAGCTGAGAAATTGTATATTTTGCCAATAAGCCTAATGTGCAATGGGGTTGAATAAATTTGATTGCAACTGTACCTTAAAAGACTGTGGTACATAGCCTGTTAATGAGGATATATTGATCATGTCTAATATATGAGTGTTAACTAAAGGTAAGACTTCCTTAAGTAGCCTAGTTGGGATGGGGTCTAAGAGACACGTTGATGATTTAGATGAAGAAATCACTGCGGTCAATTCTTGAAGAGAAATCTGGGAGAAGCAATCTAAATATATATTAGGTCTTACAGCTGTGTTTGAGGGCAGATAGGTACTATCTGAGGACAGGTCATGAATTTTGCCTCTAATAGTTAGAATTTTGTCATTAAAAAAGCTCATAAAATCATTACTATTAAGGGCTAAAGGAATACAAGGCTCAATAGAGCTGTGACTCTCAGTCAGCCTGGCTACAGTGCTGAAAAGAAACCTGGGGTTGTTCTGGTTGTTCGCAGCGAGCCTATGGCACTATCGACAAGATGATCAATTCGGGAGAGTTTAAAGTCGGTATGGGAAACCTCTGTTACTGAGGGACATGGTATTAAATTTAACGATGGAGGAATCATTTCCTTAAATTTTGCGACAGCAGTATCTGATTAACATCTAGTATAGTAACTGTTGCTGAGTGGCATGTAATCGAGTAAAAATAAATCAAAAATAATCAAATAATGATCCGATAGCGAGGGATTCTGTGGAAAGACTGTTAGGTTATCAATTTCAATTCCATACGTGAGAACTAGATCGAGGGTATGGTTAAAACAGTGAGTGGGTTTATGTACACCCTGACTGAAGCCAATGGAGTCTAATAATGAGATAAATGCAGTAGCCAGGGAGTCATTATCAACGTCAACATGAATGTTAAAATCGCCTACAGTAATAACTTTATCCGATTTAAGAAATAAACTGGATAAAAATTCTGAGAATTCAGATACAAATTCAGAATACGGGCCAGGAGCACGGCACACTATAACAAATAAAAGTGGCTGTGAGGTTTTCCAGGTCGGATGTAAAAGACTAAGAACAAGGCTTTCGAATGAATTATAATCTAGTTTAGGTTTAGGGCTGATTAACAGACTAGAGTTAAAAATGGCTGCAACTCCCCTTCCTCGGCCGCTGCCTCGAGGAATGTGGGTATTATTGTGACTGGGAGGAGTGGATTCATTTAGACTAACATATTCGTCTTGATACAGCCAGGTTTCAGTGAGGCTGAGTAAATCAATATGATTATCTGATATTAATTCGTTTACTAACACTGCTTTAGATGTTGGAGACCTGATATTTAACATTCCGCATTTAATTCTCCTGTTTTGTCTTTCTGTCACAGAAGAGGTTTTAATTTTTATGAGGTTGTTATCCACAACTCCTCTTTGTTTAATTTTAGATATAGATAATTTAGGTGGTCGGGAGACAGACACAGTTTGTATAAAACTATGGGTGGGTAACCGCACTAGAAGCTCAGAGAAGCGTGTAGGACTGCGACTCCGAGTCCAGGTCTCAACTCTGGATTGTCAGGGTTTTGAATTACTAATAAACTTGGCCAGGTTACTAGATATGAGAGTGGCTCCATCCAAATTGGGATGAATGCCATCTCTCCTAATCAGACCAGGTTTTCCCCAGAAAGTTTGTCAATGATTTATGAAACCCACATTGTTTGCTGGACACCACCTGGACAGCCAGCGATTAAATGACATGCGGCTAAACATGTCATAAGTGGTCAGATTTGGGAGGGGACCAGAGAAAACTACGGAGTCCAACATAGTTTTTGCATATTCACACACCGAGGCAACATTAATTTTAGTGACCTCCGATTGGTGTAACCGGGTGTCATCGCCGCCGACGTGAATAACGATCTTACTAAATTTATGTTTAGCTTTAGCCAGCAGTTTTAAATTTGATTCAATGTCGCCCGCTCTGGCCCCAGGGATACATTTGACTATGGCTGCTGGTGTTGCTAACTTCACGGTCCTCAGAATACAGCTGCCAATGATCAGAGTTTTCTCCTCAGCGGGTGTGTCGCTGAGTGGGGAAAAGCGGTTAGAAACATGAATACGCTGGTGATGAACCGTGGGCTTCGGCTTGGAGCTACGCTTCTCCCGGACAGTTACCCAGCCTCCCGGCTGCACAGGGGTTACCGGGGGACCGCTAGCAGAGGCTATGCTATGTGGCTCCGCACCGGCTACAGGGGGCTGGCTAACTACCGCAGCTACCGAGTGATTTTCCATGGTACGGAGCCGCGCTTCTAGTTCACTGAGCCTTGCCTCCAAAGCAGCAAATAAATTACCACTGTCACTAAAGGAGGCAGAGGCCTAACTAAACATCTGGCACACCGAGCAAGAAAGAGCAGGAGAAGGAGAAGCCATTGCTAACTACACCACGTTCCAAATTATTATGCAAATTGTATTTAAGTGTCATAAAGATTAAATTTTTTGTTTTTCAATTAAACTCATGGATGGTATTGTGTCTCAGGGTTCTTTGGATCACTGAAATCAATCTCAGACACCTGTCATAATTAGTTGGCCAGGTGAGCCCAATTAAAGGAAAAACT
>NC_065517.1:5727814-5728908 GCF_006386435.1 Epinephelus moara | reverse complement strand
TAACATTTGAATTAAACTTTAACAGCTGATGACTTGAAAATTATGCTGACTGTCATTTGCATCGACTATTTAGGAAAATCAGAGAAAAATATCATTTGCATAATAATTTGGAACGCGGTGTATAAAGCTAATGTAGATAACAAGGCTAATAACGTGCAAACAACAGAGATTAGCAAGAAAGTCGTAAAAAGGAGGAGAGCTATAAGTGCTTAAACAGAACTAATGTGGGTTAAGACTTGAATTCGATGTTAACCAAACTGGAGCCGTTTCTCAATATGCGTTCTTGTGCGGACTTGTGTTCTTGTGGACTTGTGACACGTCATCAGTCACAGCCCAAGTACTGTTCCAATTCAAAGTTCACATCTAGCCAAGTTCAGTCCAAATTCCCGGATGTGTTCTCGCCACACCCATTTCACCGGGGATGCATCGGAGCAGACTTGTGTGGACTTCAGACAGCCAGCATGCATTTCGCAACAATCATCGGAAAATGACAAGTGAGGGAAAGGCGCACAATTGTAAGCCATAATTACCGATATGTTCCTGTTGTTTTGTCACAGAACGTAGTGTTTTCATGTGTAGTTTAAACGTCAGACCCGTGGACGATGTTTTAATATAGAGCCCAGTTGAATGTGACTGAGGTCCGCTAGACGACAGCGGTGTCAGCCCTCATGTGCGCTGACACCGCTGTCATCTAGCGGTGTCAGCGCTCATAGATAATAAACGTGTGTATGAGCGCTCAGGTTGCCCCAGAGAGCAGTCTCGTGGCTGATATCTCTGTAGTGGTTCAATATGAAATGTAATTCATTTGGGGTATGTCTAATGGGCAATATTCAGTCTCAGTATAAGATATGTTCTTATATTATTAAATGTTGTAACATGTTATTGTTCTTTGCATTCTTTTGCTTATTTATGTGTTTTTACCATTCAATAATAATTTTAAGAATTTGTTGTAATTTATTTATTGTATTTAAAGATTAATTGTCTTTATTGTAGTATTTATTCAACAGCATTTTAAATACTGATTATCTGATATGAATTGTATACCTGATGTCTGAAGTGTGGCTGAATAAACTTTTCCTCTTCACATCTGACCT
>NC_065517.1:5726107-5727612 GCF_006386435.1 Epinephelus moara | reverse complement strand
TTCCATTTACTTAGAGGGAAATACTGTACATTCTACTCAAGCTACATTTATTTGATAGCTATAGCTACTTTTCAGATAGTTTGTTTTATATGTTGTAAGTTTCATATTTACAAGTTGCTGTGTGTTGTTATAGATTAGACTAGTACACCAGTGACAGGTGTTAAAATTAGTTCTACCATGACAACATTTAAATGCTGCTTACATGTAGCCGATGTTGATCAATTAATACTCAATACATATTCATGTATATGATGATCACAACACTTAAAATTGGGTCATTCTGCATCATGAGTACTTTTAACTTTTAATTTTAAGTAGTCCTACATTTTGCTGACAATACCCAGATACTTTTACTCAAGTCAGATTTGGTATGCAGCACTTTTACTTGTGACTGAGTTTTTGTTCTTTGTTGTGATATTCCTGGGTACTTTGTCCACAACTGGACAAACATATCGAACAGACATGCAAGCATCGTACGTCTCATCCTCATCGTCATCTTCATTCTCTGCTGTCTTTCTGGGATCTGCCTCCTCAGCTGGGCAGCCTCCTCCTCAGCCTGCATAGCAGTCCTGCTGCAATAACTGCGCCAAGACGCCTTCTCCGATCCGTTATTGATTTTTGATTTCCATCTCGCCAATGCTCACGATCACAATAACCACCAACTCTCCACAAACTTTTCCCCCCGCACTTGACTTTTGATTATAATCAGAAGCCAGCTGCGGGGAAAGGTTTTAAAAGACATTTTATGAAAATATTTTGGCTATTTATATGTTTTTGTGTGTCAGTTATATATGTTGAAATGTTAAAAACATATACTAATATATTAATTATTATTAATTAATATATTAATTTCTTACAGTGTCTATGAAAAGACGCAGGGCTGCGTTTATATTGTTTTATTCTAAATGCATGTATACAACACAGTACAACAGCAAAGGCGAGCGGAGGTGGTGACATCATCAAGTTCGCTGCTGTTCCAAAAGCAGAAATGACTGTACTCCCGTCCTCCCGTTCTTGGGAAGTCCGGACTCTCGCGTGGACTTGCCAAGTCCACAAGTCCGAACTGCCGAACTTGAGTATTGAGAAACGGCTTGGGAAAAAAACAGAAAGAAAGCTAGTAGAATTTGCTAGAGCAGCACAAGTCGTTCTCACAGAAAACACCGGAAATGACACAACACACGTACCGCAATATGTCCGCACGTCAGCACCCACATGGTTAATACATCCCAGATAGCACACATACATCTGGCCGACGTCGGCCCGATGTATCAAGTTTACATCATTAAGACGTAGCAGGGAGAGCGTTTGCTCATTGCCAAGACGTCGCTGAGACGTTGGCCTTTAATCGAAAATGACCACCATGCGACGTTCAAACGATCAATAAAAAGCTGTGCTCAGTAGGCGCTCCTTCATTAATATTCATATGCTTCGTTAACTACGACCTTTATTCATTTAGGTCGGACCTTTCAAACTACAAATATTTCACCATCCAATGTGAGAAATCA
>NC_065517.1:5717958-5725414 GCF_006386435.1 Epinephelus moara | reverse complement strand
ATGTGGGCAGACATTCTACGGCACTGGGCCGACCCAAAGCCGACGTAACAGAGACGTTTGATGAGCTGGGACAAAAGAGTATTAAATTTAAAGATATCCGCCCATGCGGCCGACGCTTGTCAGACGTTATAAATTCAGGGCCGATGTGTAGTCCTCAGGCCGACGTCGGCCAGATGTATGTGTGCTATCTGGGATGGTTCCACTACATAAATCTACACTGCACAGCCTGCCATTGCTGGTACTGTACTTAAAAAAATTTCAATCAGTCAAATTACCAAAACCAACTGACTCGCAGTGCCCTTATGGATCAGTGCCCATGCTTAGACTAGACCATTGCTGAATGGACACACTTTAAAAACCAAGAAGTATGTTAATCCCACAGATAAACACACAAATACAAGTTAAGATTTTATGATAAATGAGGAAATGAAAATACATTTCTGGGTGTGATATTAGATAACAAAATGTGCTGTAAACCCCATATCCACCTTATTCCTTAGGGCACTACTGTAGAAATGATTATGGGCGCAACTTCCAGTGAGATAGGCACTACTGTAGAAATGATTATGGGCGCAACTTCCAGTGAGATAGCGGAAGTAGCAGTAAGGTAGTTAGTCCCATAGACTGTCTGTGGTTAGTCCCAGTGGCTACTCTTGGTGGCTAACTGCCAATGCTGGTTCTTTTCAAAAGTCAGTTTAGCAAATACTGATTTATTTTTTTAACAAATATTTAACTAATGTTAACTTAGTATTTTCTAAAATGTCTTTACGGAGCTCTGGTACCTGTTGCACTGTCCTTGTCTGTTACGAATAACAACCAGTCTAAGCTAAATTTATGTCTTCAACAACTGTATGTTGAACATATAACCAGAACAAAAAGAGATTGTTCCTGTTGCCAAAGGTACCACTGATATGAGAAATAAAACCACAAGAGTTTCACAAGACAGGGAAAAGTATTACATGAGAATGATATGGCGTTATATTTGTGTCATATGTCGCGCGAGCGGATAACACATCTGCACGCGCGCAGATCTCTCTCTCATGTAAATTATTTCGTGTCACGTGTGCAGATTTCAACTGCTGCGCGCACTGGTTTGATCTTTGCGCACATATTCAGCAACAGAGTGAAGCAGAGGCAGGTGCGAGCGAGTAAAAAACAGCAACGACACACACAACAACACTGTGCAGCTGCTTTGTGCACGCTGGCTCGCTCCTGCTCTTGTTCTCTCTCTCCCCTGTGCTCGCTCGCGGTGGAGCTCTGCTTGCTCGAAGCAAGGACTTTTGACACTTTGGGGGCGGACACCAAGGCTGACCCCGGCCCTCTTATGATTGGTCATTTTCCAGCCCCCTGGGCTCCGGCAAGATGGCGGACTGAGCGGACGCACGGTGGAAAGCTCTCACTTAAGTTCCTCAAAAGTGTTAGCTAAAAACTAATTCCTCTCACAAAAATATCGGGTTACGACTGAAACATGCCTAAACAGGAAATGGAGTCAAAGAAAAAAGATAAAGAGGCGACTTCTAACTCAAAGAATATCGTCGTCAAGCAAGCTAGCAAGCAAGCTAGCAACATGGATAATGTGGTGTTAGCCGACGACCATGACTACGTGATGGAAGTTACCAGCGCGGGGCGGATAAACGGGGATTCCAGGAGGTAGACGACTCTACGGCAAGCACTCCAACTAAAAGCTTCCAGATACATAAATGGGGGAACCAAACGCGGAGTCCTCGTTGGAAACCATATTGACGGCCATTAACACACTAGGCTCAAGATTTGAAAAGCAAGAAAAAAAGCTGGAGGACGTCGAGTCGCAGATTAAAGCCAACAGTACGATGATTGGCAGCCTGGCTACGGCGCTGGAGTTCAACGCAGCAGAAGTAAAAGAATGCAAAAGTAAAGTGGTGGAGTTGGAAAAGAAAGTTGCTGCTCTAGAAAAAGAAAACATTGTCCTCAAAGAAAGATCCGGTGACCATGACAGATACAGCAGGCGGTGGAATCTGAGAGTAAAAGGTATGAAAGAAGTGGAAAATGAAAACACAAGGGAGGAGGTGATAAACCTACTCAAGAAGATTGCACTGCCGTGGGCACAAAAGATGGATGACATTGTAGACACCGTCCACTGGCTGGGAAGGAAGGAGGAGAAGAAAACACGCCAGGTGATAATCCAGTTTGTCAAGCGGCAACACAGAGATGGGATATGGAAGTTGACGAAGGAGTCCGATGCATGTAAGGCGGTCGGAGTTCGCTTCTCTGAAGATTTAACCATGGCAGATAAGCAGGCCAGGGAGGCTTTATGGCCGCAGATTCAAGATGCGAGGAAAGCCGGGATGAAGGCATATTTCCACGGCCCTTTCGGTTTCATTAATGGGAAACGGATCGAACTGAAAAACTGAACACTAACATGTAACCTAACAGGATTAGTTACTGAACAATTGCAGGAGGGGTGAGAACTTTTTTTTCAGAGGAACATCTCAGTTAAGTACACATATTAAGAGGTTGGTTATTATTTTCTTATTACAAAGAGTAAAGGTAAAGTTCAGATTTATTTTTTTTTATCTTTTTATTTCTCTAAAAATGCCTTTTCTAAAGTCAGAGATTTCTTTTTTTATCTTTAAACACCAGAGGTCTTAAGGACAATGTAAAACGCAAGGCTACTTTCTTATTTTGTAAAGGTTTGAAAGCACACTGCATATTTCTGCAAGAGACTCATTCTTGTGAAGAGGACACTTTATTTTGGAAGAACCAGTGGGGAGACAATATCCTTTTCTCTCATGGTAGCAATAGATCTGGAGGTGTGGCTATCTGTTTTCATAGATTTCCTGGAGAAATTGTTGCTTCAAAAATTGATAAAGACGGCCACTGGATTGCTGTGGTAGTTAATTTAGAGCTGATGTTTGCAATTCTGATTAATATCTATGGATACAATAATATTGGTCAAAATAGACTATTATTAGACTCCATCACAGAAAATATTGCTGAATATAAAAAGATGTATGGAATAGAATTTACTTTAATGGGGGGGGGACTTTAATATAGCACCAGATGATTGGCTTGACAGATGTCCATCCATGTACAATGATCATCACTATAATAACATATTGAAGGAATTCATGGACAGAAATTATCTTATCGACATTTGGAGAGAGAAAAACCCGCACAGCAGACATTTTTCTTGGATAAAATCTAATGGGCGATCAAGATCTAGAATAGATCTATGGTTGGTGTCTCCTGAAGTTATAAATTTGGTAACAAATGTGTCAATATCTGCTGCTCCCCTGACAGACCACTTTGTAATTGATATCACTCTGAAAGCCGAAAACAATTCAAAATCCCCCAAAAATTATTGGAAGTTTAACGCTGATCTGTTGAAGGTAGAGGATTTTGTACAGAAAGTAAAGGATTTATTAGCAGAAATTAATAATGATCCAGAATTAGACAATTACTGCAGAAAATGGGAATATTTTAAATATAAGGTCAGAAGTTTATCCATTAAATGTGGTAAATCTAGACATCAACTGCAAAGAGAAAATGAACCTATACTATTACAAGAAATTAATGAATATTGTCGAAAATTTGAGTTATCAGATGAAGATAAGGCAAACATGTTATGTTTACAAACCAGAGTAGATAACTTGTACATTCAAAAGGCACAGGGTGCATATGTTAGATCCAGAGCCAAATGGATAGAGCAAGGAGAGAAAAATTCATCTTATTTTTTTGGACTTGAAAGGAGGAGACAAGAAAGAAATAAAATAGATCTTCTGATGATCAATGATAGAGATGGCTCTGACACAAAATTAATATCTGAAGAAATTCACTGCTTTTACTCCAATTTATACTCCTCAGCACACGTAGGAGAAGATTCATTATCTTTTTTGGAAAGCATTAAATAAACCATCCCTAAAATTGACTCAACATTTAAAACATTGTGTGATTCTGAGATACAAATGAAAGAATTGGATGCAGCTATAAAGCAAATGTCAGCGGGAAAATCACCTGGTCAAGATGGTTTAACCTTCAAAGTTTTTCTGGGACGACTTAAAAGAACTATTATTTAATGCTCTGAAGGAATGCATTGAAAATAATGATTTAATGCCGACTATGAAACAAGGTGTCATTACTCTTATTACCCAAATCTGGTAAGGACAAAAGGTATATTGATAACCTGAGACCAATAACTTTATTAAATGTTGACTACAAATTACTTACTCTTACTTTTGCTAATCGGTTGAAAACAGATATAGGACAGATTGTAAGTGAAACTCAATCGGGATTTATTAGAGACAGGTCTATACATAATAATATTAGGTTGGTTCTTGATTTACTTGACTATAATTATTTGATTGAAGATAAAGGCTTTATCTTATTCTTAGATTTTTACAAAGCCTTTGATTCTGTTGAGCATTGTTTTATAATGAAATCTTTAGAGTATTTTGGCTTTGGTGCAAAGTTTATTAAAGTAATTAATATAATGTATAAGGATATTAACAGTTCAGTTTCTCTCCCTCAAGGAACAACTAGAAGATTTGAGGTTAAACGTGGGATCCGGCAGGGTTGTTCCTGCTCTCCTTTATTATTTATTTTAGTTGCAGAATTATTAGCTGTTTTTCTTAAAAATAGCCCAGACATTGAGCCTTTAAATGTACTAGGTAATAATCTGACCATAACTCAGCTAGCTGATGATACCACAATCTTCCTCAAGAGGGCAGAACAGATCCCTTTGGTAATCAATAAAATAGATCATTTTTCTAAAGCATCTGGACTACACTTAAATTTAAAAAAATGTGAGTTAATTTCAATACATGATTTTCAGCCAATTGACTTACATGGAATTCCAGTGAAAAATGAAGTGAAATATTTAGGAGTGACCATAACAAAGGATTGTAAATCCAGAGAAGAATTAAATATTATGACTGTCATAAAGAAAAGTAAAAATATACTCAACTCCTGGTTACAAAGAGATATGTCAATTTTTGGACGTATTTTGATCACCAAAATTGAAGTACTTTCTAGATTTACATATCCTGCGTTCTCTTTACCCATTCCTGATCATTTAATTAAATCAATGAATCAAACAAATTTTAATTTTATTTGGAAAAATAAACATCATTATCTGAGAAAAGGGGATGTGGTAAAAGCGTTAGAGGAAGGAGGTCTAAATGTGATCGACTATGAAGCAATGAACGGCATGATATAACTCAAATGGTTGCAGCAATTTTTAAAACATGTCGATGGTTTTTGGTTTCATATTCCTTCTAAAATATTTGAAAAATGTGGTGGGATGGATTTTCTGTTAAGATGTGACTTCTGTATTACCAAGCTACCAGTTAAGTTGTCCAAGTTTCATCAGCAGGTCCTCCTGTACTGGAAACTAATTTATAGTCATAACTTTACCCCACACTCTGTTCCCATCTGGAACAACAGATGTATCTTGTCTAGAAGAAAATCCTTGTTTTTTGATGACTGGGTAGAGAGAGGTATTTGGTTGATTTTGCACTTAATGGAGTCAAGAGGAAACTTTCTTGACTATGATCATTTTGTTAATAAGTTTAATTTGAAGTGTACTAAACAGCAACACTCAGTGGTGATCAAAGCGATTCCACAAGCTATGGTGAACATGGTAAAAGGAATGTTGCTTTATGAGAATAGAATACCCATGATGCCGGCACTCTTTATAGACGATATTAATTTCATAGATAAAAAATGTACGAACAAAATCATACAAGGTGTCCTCACGTCTAATCTCTTCCCCTTATCATTAAAAAGAAAAAATCTGTTAAAAGATTATCCTGAAGAGAGTATAGTCAGAATTAGAACCGGATACCTCACTCTACCCATATCACCAAAAGCTAAAGAAACACATTTTAAAACCTTAAATGATATCTATCCTTGTAATGAGTTTCTGAGACAAAGATTCAACATCGATAAAAACAACTGTACTTTTTGTGACTCTGACATTGAGACGTTAGAACACTTGTTTTTTAACTGTACTTATACCAGAGTGTTTTGAGAAGCTTTCCAAGACTGGATATCTGAAAAGGACAATCAATCGCCCAAGCTGGAATACAAAGACATTAAGTATGGAGTTATAATACAAAACAAAAAACGGGAAATAATGTATAACAGTTTAATTATTATTGCAAAACAATTTATCCACAGATGCAGATTCATGAAGAACCACCCACTGTTCTTAGTTTATATGAATGAGATAGCAAACTTTAAAGAAACACTGAAATGTATTAAAACCAAACAAGCCTTGATTGTTTATGACAACTTGAATGTATTAATTTCTGTTTAGACCTCTGACTTCTATTTCAGTTATTTATTTTATTTTATTATTGATATATGTGCTGTTACAAATATGCTGTAAATGCTCAGTCTGGAAAACTATATGTTTATAAAATTGGAAAAAAAAAATTTAAAAAAATTCCAGCCCCCCACGTGGGTGCCTTTTCGATTTTCTGCTGATGACAGCTTCCGTCACAGACAGGAAGCTCAGTGGTTGTTTTTTTTTAATTGAAAATAGAACAATTTACAACAATATATGGCAGTTGTTACATTCTTCATAATATGCTCTTACACAGACGGAGCACAGGAAACGGAATAAAACAAAAAAGACATATGAAAAAAAATATAAATTAAAATCACTAAGGGGCCTCTTCTAATAGTCTAATGTTATTAATAGTGTACAGAAGACTTTTTGCTTTTTCTTTTTCATGTGCTTCAAAGCTTTACAGTACATAGTCAGTTCTTTTTTAAATACCAAAAAAAAGGGTTGTGTTTTAATGGTTGGTTAGCTTACGGTGGCTAATTTAGCTAGCTAACTAGCCTGGTAAGAAGCTACACGCTGACTATGAGGGAGAAAAACACACATGGAACTTGCTGTGGGTTGGGGAACTGCAATAGGCTACATACTTCCATGGGAAATACGGGCTAGAGTGATGCACCATCAAAGTGATATATTAGTTCTCATCTATTAAAGGTAGAGTCTGGAGTTTTGTTCGTTGCAGTTTGTAAACAAAACATTCAAACTGGGCCCCTCTTCTCTGGCTCAACTGTGTAGCATCCTGCCCCAAACAGCAGCAACAGCAGTTGTCAGGACCGTAATCTCTGAAGAGATTCTGCAATTTACATTGTAGAATCTGTCGGCAGCCCTGTGTGAAAGACGACTAGGGGGGGGGGAGGGGGGGGGTCTTTGAGTTTGAACGATGCTGTGCTTTAGCCAATCACAATGGAGGGGGCGTGGCCGAGACGTGCAGGTTTTTTTGTTGTTTTTTTTAATCCTTTATTAATAGACTTAACATTGCATTACATTAAATGCAATTATAACAACGTATTGCAGAACATTGGATGTGTATTCATAACAACGCATTGTTGATTAACATGTTGCTACTCTGTAACATCCTTCAAAAAGACATTAATAACATGTAAAATGACATAACCAAAAGGAACATAAAAT
>NC_065517.1:5714736-5717774 GCF_006386435.1 Epinephelus moara | reverse complement strand
TTCCAGCCCCCCACGTGGGTGCCTTTTCGATTTTCTGCTGATGACAGCTTCCGTCACAGACAGGAAGCTCAGTGGTTGTTTTTTTTTAATTGAAAATAGAACAATTTACAACAATATATGGCAGTTGTTACATTCTTCATAATATGCTCTGACACAGACGGAGCACAGGAAACAGAATAAAACAAAAAAGACATATGAAAAAAAATATAAATTAAAATCGCTAAGGGGCCTCTTCTAATAGTCTAATGTTATTAATAGAGTACAGAACACTTTTTTCTTTTTCTTTTTCATGTGCTTCAAAGCTTTACAGTACATAGTCAGTTATTTTTTAAATACCAAAAAAAGGGGTTGTGTTTTAATGGTTGGTTAGCTTACGGTGGCTAATTTAGCTAGCTAACTAGCCTGGTAAGAAGCTACACGCTGACTATGAGGGAGAAAAACACACATAGTCCAGTCATTGTACGACATGACCTCCCACAAATTGCAAAAGAAACTCTTTCAACTGTTTTAGACTCATAATTATGTTAGTTATAACATATCAAAAGTCCTAAGAAATCCCAGTGGTGGAAAGTATTGAAAAATGCTAAGACAGGTGATGCCACAATCTCTCTTTTTCGCCTATGTTAGAAATTTGATTTATGCACGTTTTCTTGTCTGATTTCCACATAAAAGGTTCAGTACTGTCCACAATCAACCAGAAACTGTATGGGATGCAGCACAGTGTACATACGTACATAGTGCATATTACTTTTTTTTAATTAATTAATATTCTCATCATTATTACTCAATATTATGGGCATTTGTGACGGGAAAAAGGGGGTGAATCTCATACAAATTGCAAGACAAAATCTGACATTAGAAAAAAGGAAAGAAGGACAGAGGAAAGAAGGAAGGGAGTAAGGAGAGGAGGGAGGGAGGGAGAAAAGAATAGACGGAAGGAATGGAGGAGGGAGGAAAGAAAGGAAGGAAGAAAAGAGAAGGAATAAAGGAAAGGAGGGAGGGAGGAAGAAAGGAAAGAGAAGAGGGGAAGGAGGAAGAAAGGAAAGGAGGACAGAGTAAAGAAGGAAGGGAGGAAAGAAGGAGGGAGGGAGAAAGGAAAAGGGGAAGGAAGGAAGGAGGGAGGAAGGAAAGAAAGAAAGACAAAGGAAAGAAGGAAGGGAGGAAGGAAAGAGACAGGAAAAAGGGAGGAAGGATGGAAAATGAAGGAAAAGAAAGACAGAGGAAAGAAGGAAGGGAGGAAGGAAGGAGGGAGGGAGGAAGGATAAGGGGAAAGAAGGAAGGAGGGAGGGAGAAAGGAAAAGGTGAAGGAGGAAGGAAAGAAAGAAAGAAAGAAAGAAAGAAAGAAAGAAAGAAAGAAAGGAGTAAGGAAGGCAGGAAAGTAGTAAGGGAGGAAGGAGGGAGGGAGAAAGGAAAAGAGGAAGGGGAAAGGAAGGAAGGAAGGAGGAAAGAGGGATGGAGGGGAAGAAGGGAAGAAGGGAAGGAGGGAGGAAAGGAGGAAGGAAGACGGAGTAAAGAAAGAAGGAAGGAAGGAAGGAAGGAGGGAGGAAGAAAGGAAAGGACAGAGGAAAGAAGGAAAGGAGGGAGGAAGGAAGGAGGGAGAAAGAAAGGAAAAGAGGAAGGAAGGTTGGAGGGAGGAAGGAAAGAAAGAAAGCCAGAATGAAAGAAGGAAGGAAGGAAAGAGAGGAGGGAGGGAGGAAGGAAGGAGGAAAGAGGGGTGGATGGGAAGAAGGGAGGGAGGAAGGAAATAAGGAGGGAAAGAAGGAAGAAAGGAAGGAGGGAAGAAAGGGGGAGGAAGGAAAGAGGGAGGAAGGAGAGAAGGAGGGAGGGAGGGAAGAAGGAACAGTCTAAACAGATGGGGTCAGTTTGACCCAGCCAGCCTCCACAGAAAGTTAACCAGGGTTACGGTCTTCACTCCTCTTGGCACATGGACCTCAGACTTAAGCCTCCAGAGAGGTATGGAGGGTCCACAGCTGAGAGAGCTGTAAACTGTTCAATTTGACATTTGAATTTGAAAATTGACAAATTGACAAACAATAATCACATTTATATACATTACTAAATAATTAATTTTGCTATTGAGTGATTTTTCTTTGATGTCAGATTTTCTGTTGCAGTTTGTGTAAGGTTCACCCCTTTTATCCCGTCACAAATGCCTATAATATTTAAGCAATATCACATGAGAGGGAGTGATGTTGTACTGTGATATCGTCACGGCTGTGATTCGGTCGTAGGCACGAGGCCGCAGGACAGTCCGAGTGAAGCGCTTGCAACGGCCAGGAGGGCCATTGTGGTGAGCTGGGAAGCGGGTGTTAGCGGCGGATGCTAACCGCTACCGCTAGCCGAAGTTAGCATCGAGCTAGCTCACCACAACGGCCCTCATACTTGTTGCCAGTCGAGGCTTTAGTTGTCGGTGATGGCCTGGTATCCGCCCGCGGCTCAAGCGCTTCACTCGGACTGTTTTTCTTTTACTTTGCGGTTCTGCTGCTGTGAGAGAGACGTGCTAGCACTCGCTAACATCCGGGACAGCTAGTGGGGCTAGTAGCCCTCCTACTCTGCTGCACGTACAAGCCCCAACCTCCGGGGGAGACGAGTGAGACCAATGCGGAAGTGCCAAAAACTGCAGTTCACTGACTGTCAATTTGAGGCTGGCTCCGGAAGTGAGTCAATTCCCATAGACCCCCATGTTAAAATGCCCAAATTTAGAGCAGAAATAAACATGTTTACAGCCTGGTACAAAAAATGGTTTTGGTCTCTATAGTTAATTCCCCTTTTCATGACAACTGTGGGGAAATGGACTGCTTAATTTTTTGTCAGTGACAATGTTAAACATTAATGCTTAATGTTTTATCTGTAGTGTCAGATTTGATTGTGAAATACAACATTCAGTCAGTAACAAAGACAAAAGGAGTGCAAATATAAATAGAATTTATTGAAACTTTAAACAAGTTATAGATGAATATAAAAAACTCAACATTAGCCATGACAGCCTGGGCTATGTTCAGGCCTAACAAAATGTGTCCTAAAGGCCAAATTCAAAA
>NC_065517.1:5709517-5714147 GCF_006386435.1 Epinephelus moara | reverse complement strand
TTTTAAGATTGTGTAATCTGAATAACAGCTGAATCATTGTTTCAAGATTTGTTGTATAACGTTAGTTTCAGGTAGACTCAACTTACCTCAAGTTTCGTGAAGGAGCTGGCACCAAGCGGGAGCAGCCGACACCACAGGGCTCGCCGAAGTAGCGTAGCTTCTTAGCCTCGTAGCTTCTTAGCCTAGCTTGTTAGCCTTAGCTAACTTAGCAGCGTTGAGCGAGGTGGGCGTGTTTAGGCAACCAGGCTTCCTTTGGCCCGCCTCTTTGCCCATTTTTGATTGTCCGGGAGTTGGGCGGAGTCAGGCACTGCCAAGATGGCGACGTCCATAGCCGAGTATTTTGAGCTTCAAATCCACTCTTCAGAAACGGATGGGTGACGTCACTGTCACTACGTCCATATGTGCACGTAGCTTCACCTGAGCTCTGTCATCAACACATTAATACTGATAATAGTAATAATAATAATAATCAATTTAAAAGTCCATTCTCACTGAGGGTGAATATCCGCGCGGATTATTTTCGCGGAAAAATATAAAAGTTGATTTCATGGGTTCTTATGGAAGTTTGCACACCGGGGTGGAACTTTCGTGCAGTGAAAACTGTTTCCGCCCAGACTTTGACCCCCACAGAATTCGCCGGCGGAACTACACAGCTGGGCCAATGAAATTGTTTGTTTATAGTCGCGCAGACCGGGAGAGTCCGAAATCCAGTCAGGCAGGGCAGTATGGGATAAAGGTTGATAATTTCACAGCACCATGTCCTTTTTGATAAAAAACGGGATGATTTTATGAACAATGAATTAAAGGACAAGGTCTGGCAGTCCATTGTTCAGCTTGGTGGCTTATTATTACTATTATCAGTATTAATGTGTTGATGACAGAGCTCAGGTGAAGCTACGTGCAGCAGAGTAGGAGGGCTACTAGCCCCACTAGCTGTCCCGGATGTTAGCGAGTGCTAGCATGTCTCTCTCACAGCAGCAGAACCGCAAAGTAAAAGAAATACAGTCCGAGTGAAGCGCTTGAGCTGCGGGCGGATACCAGGCTGTCACGACAACTAAAGCCTCGACTGATAACAAGTATGAGGGCCGTTGTGGTGAGCTAGCTCGATGCTAACTTCAGCTAGCGGTAGCGGTTAGCATCCGCCGCTAACACCCGCTTCCCAGCTCACCACAACGGCCCTCCTGCCCGTTGCAACAAAATGCTGGAGGCTCCCGTTGCCGGTGATGGCCGGGTATCGGCCCATGGCTCCAGCGCTTCACTCGGACTGTATTTCCTTTCCTTTACGGTCCTGACAATCTGGAAATCCATCGGTAAAAAACCCCAAAAAAAAACAAAAAAAAAACTTTTTTTCCCCTTCTACCTCTGGAGGCACAGCCCGGAGTTTTTCGACTAACGGAAGTGCAGGGGCCTCACGCCCTTCACTTCAGGCGGTGCCCCCAGGGAATCGCCGTGTTGTTTACAAATACTTCGGGTAGAAAACCAGCAGAGTTTAGCTATATATCACATTTTTTACGTCACTATATCACCGTGTAGACTAATCTGATGTTTGTTAAGTCTATAAACACAATGATTGACCAAACGTTACTATTTCTGTGTGCACGTTTTGTAAATAATAACAATAATAACATTGTAGATTAGCTGGGCTAACCGTTAGCTGTTAACGTTAGCCGTTAGCGGTGTCTGCAATAACCACAGACTGTATAAAAATAAGGTAATAACTCAAACGGTCCATGAATAAAATATTTTTTTCCAGCGGATATCTTAGTTACATCATGATTGAGCTAGAAAAGCAGTTTTGTGTTGCTATGTGTGGTATTTATTCAGTTATGGGAAATCACGATGTCTAGAAAGCATCAGACTGCAGCTGACAGGGACAGCTAACAGCAGCAGCAAAGCTAACATCAGGACGTCATCTGCTAAAAGTCTCCCGTTGTTGGATACGACATGCAACTACTCCAGTTTGCTCAACCATGTTGTAACTAAGACATCCGCTGGAAAAAAAAAAAAAATTTTCACGTTGATGAGACGGCGTTTTGGGTGGAGCAGTCGCTATGGACGCGGAGCTTGCTGTTTCTGTAGGTACACATTTCCTGGGGACACCTGCACGTCTCGACACACACATTAGCAATAACATCCGTTTAATCCTAGACATACTAGATTATTCTGATTTTATTAGCAATGAAGCAATTATACTTTTCTTAGATTTTTACAAAGCTTTCGATACCGTGGAACACCCATTCATAAATGAAGCTTTACTCCATTTTGGCTTTGGGAGAAATTTCAGAAAAATAGTTCACACTCTATATAACAACATTAACAGTAGTGTCTCTTTACCTCATGGGACTTCACCACGTTTTGATATTAAACGAGGCATTAGACAGGGGTGCCCAATATTCCCATTTCTTTTCTTAATCGCTGCTGAACTTCTCAATTTATACACTGTACACTGCACTGATATTGAAGGCATAAAAATAGGTGAGAATAATTTAATTATTCGTCAGTTAGCTGATGACACTTGTCTCTTTTTAAAAAAAGGCGTTAAAGAATTTCTCTAAAGCCTCAGGTCTTACAATTAATCAGAGTAAATGCGAAATTTTAGCAGTACATGATACAGATAAGACATCAATAAGTGGTATAGAGGTTAAAAAATCAGTTAAATATCTTGGTATCTCAATAACTAAATCATTCCCTGATAGAATTTCCAACAATTTTTTACCCAAAATAGAAAAAGCAAAAAAAATCTTTAACTCCTGGTTGCAAAGAGACCTCACTATTCAAGGTCGTGTACTATTGTCAAAGGCTGAAGGTATCTCAAGATTAGTATACCCTGCCATCTCTCTTTATGTTGACCCGAAGACATGTGCAGCAATCGATTCTCCCCTCTTCAAGTTCATATGGAAAAACAAAACAGAGTATATTAAAAGAAAAACATGCATCAGGAGCTACTCTGATGGGGGATTGAATGCAATAGATTTCAATACTATTAATAGGATTTTTAAGATTAATTGGATTAAGCAGTGTTTGGCTAAGAACAGCTGTCAGTGGTTCTACATTCCTAATTTGTTGTTTAATATGTGTGACGGTCTGAGTTTTCTACTCTCTTGTAATTATAAATATGATAAACTGCCCCTCAAGCTCGCTAACTTTCACAAACAAGCTCTTGAAGCTTGGTTGATTGCCTTCAAACAAAATTTCTCTCCACATTCATGCATACTTTGGAACAATCAGCATATACTTTCCAGAAACAAATCCATATTCAAGAAAGACTGGTTTGATAGGAATATAATCTTTGTATTAGATGTACTTAGCAATAGAGGTAACCCCTACACATATGAAGACTTTGTTCAGAACAAAGGTATTAATATCTCTCGAAAAGATTATAACAATGTTATTAAAAGTATATCTCCTAAGTTACTGTTCCTTATCAAAAATGCAGTAATATATGGTTCTTTGAATTCAGAAATCGCCAAGCTTTTAATTGGTGGAAAAGATATTTCAGGTGGTATATGTAGCAATCTGCATATCAGAAAGACACTTCATTTCAGAGTAGCTTTCCCAAATCTATTCTATTATGGAAAATAACTTTTCCTGATACGACATCTATTGCACGTCTGTCCGTCCTGGAAGAGGGATCCCTCCTCAGTTGCTCTTCCTGAGGTTTCTACCGTTTTTTTTCCCCGTTAAAGGGTTTTTTTTGGGGAGTTTTTCCTTATCCGCTGCGAGGGTCATAAGGACAGAGGGATGTCGTATGCTGTAAAGCCCTGTGAGGCAAATTGTGATTTGTGATATTGGGCTTTATAAATAAAATTGATTGATTGATTGATTGATTGATATCTCAGCAGAAAAGGTTTGGACAGACCATCATAAGTTCCTTTTACCAAACAAAATAAAAGAAGTCCATCTGAAGATCTTACATAGGTATTATCCTTGTAATGAACTATTGCATAAATTTAAAGCAGATGTCTCTCGATTTCTCATCTATTCTACACTTGTTCCTTTTCTCGAGAATTTTGGACTGATGCTGCTCTACTGATTTTCTCAGCGTTTAATACAATGACACCAATATCAGAAGCAATGGTCTTGTTTCTGAGCTGTAATACAGACGTACAACCTATTAACTGTGCTCTCAAAGCCATCTGTCTTACTGGCAAGTTTCACATTCATAAATCTAGAATCACTCAGACTAAACCTAACATAAATTTATTTCGTGTCGAATTACAATATCTCTTTGCTTCTGTCTCCAAAATAACTAAAAACAAGAAAGCTTTTAAGACCTCTCAAATTATTGGTAAAATCCTATGTATTGAATGATCTAAATGTGTGATATGTAACAAAACTGATGAGGCTGTTCAGCATATGGTATAGTTTTTCCCTCGTACACCTTATTGTTGGTACATGTTTTCTTTTCCTTCTTATGTTCTTAGCATATTAGTTATTTTCTGTTCCTTTTGGTCCATTTTATGTTCCTTTTGGTTATGTCATTTTACATGTTATTAATGTCTTTTTGAAGGATGTTACAGAGTAGCAACATGTTAATCAACAATGCGTTGTTATGAATACACATCCAATGTTCTGCAATACGTTGTTATAATTGCATTTAATGTAATGCAATGTTAAGTCTATTAATAAA
>NC_065517.1:5706050-5708822 GCF_006386435.1 Epinephelus moara | reverse complement strand
TGCCTCTGCTTCACTCTGTTGCTGAATATGTGCGCGAAGATCAAACAAGTGCGCGCGGCAGTTGAAATCTGCGCGCGTGACACGAAATAATTTACATGAGAGAGAGATCTGCGCGCGTGCAGATGTGTTATCCGCTCGCGCGACATATGACACAAATATAACGCCATAGAATGACACATAGACTGATAGGTCCATCACTCAATGTCAGTACACGATATCCCTTTCTTTCCCCATCTGAAAAAAATTGCTCGTTATAAAATGAACTCAGTAACATGCCTTGAAATATATATTTAGTCATTATGGTTGAGAATGTGTTACTGATTTACTGTACTTCCTTTATATCATTTAAAAAAAATGACAAAAGTTATTTCTTTTACTACAACTCTATATTACTATTGCTGAAGTCTGCTGCTAAATTTGGCATCATGTTTCACTCAGAACACAGTTTTTAATAAATCAGAAGTTTAAACATCATGTAAACTGTGTCGTTAACGCAGACGAGTGGAGTATTAGCTGGGAAACATCACATTTATTCACTTTACATGGAGCTACAGTTAATAATGAATTATGTTAGATGTTTGCCGAATGTGTTACAATATTTTAACAGAGCAAGGCAAGCTAATTGCTAGCATGCTTGGTTGAAAAGGAAAAAATACACAATGCTTTGAGATGGCTGTCAGAGATGGCAGCGGTATGTGTGATTGACCCATAACAGGTGGTGTGTTCAACGTTTTATTACCCAATTGCTCTTGGAAAGAAGAATAGAGTACTGTAAACAAACCGTTTCCATTGGAAATCGCCGATTTTGGTTCAATGCCGGAAGCTACACCCAAAATTCACACAAGGTATCATGGGGGCTAGGAAAAAGGTGGGTAAAATAAGTGCAAGCAAAGATAGCAAGATGCAGTTCTGGGAAAAGCAAGTAGTGTGGATCATGAGGCATTTTACACTTGTTTACTTGAATTACTGTATCCACATACTAACAATGACTAACTAACTAACTGGACCCTGTGGTCTGCACAGGGCCCCCAAGAGTGCTTGAAATGTCCCACGAACACTGCCTGGCACACCTACACTGACTATGCAAGTTGCGTAGGCTCCACAAATTATGCAAGGCCCCTCGTATCAAAGCGGGTGTCAGTGTTTACAACTTCAGTGAGAGGATGAAACAGAACTATTCCTCTGGTCACAAAGAGTGACAAAACAAAAAATACCACTGAAGTGATTTATGGACAACCAGGTAAACTGTGTTCTCTCCTCCCCAAGTTTGATGTCAACAAATTGCAGTAACATTTAGTTAATGTGTTAGCTTTCTCTGGACTGTCAGGCTGTCTTTCTAACTCAGCTGGGCAGTGACTCTCTCGGTCTGTCTGTATCTTGCTTGTTTGTCAGTCACTTCCAGGCTGTGTTCTGTGACTTTGTGACTGACAGAAGTGAGAGTGAAATACAAGTTCAACTACGTTTTCACGCTTACATTCTTTGCTAACATTTTCATATTTTCAACAAAGCTGAGTCCCACTGTCCACATATTGGACGTCAAGTTTAGCGGCATAGTAGATCTTTATTGTTACAAACTTTTGTCAAATTTGCATGCCATATGGCTGCCTGACTTTTCTGATGAGTTGGCCGCCATCTTGAAATTACTCTGTGAGGTGATTTTCTCTGTAGTCACCACCAGATGGCAGTGTAATCGCCCACATTTGTGGACAACAGGTTCCAGTTGCACAAAATTAGGTATTATGTTGCAGACAACCAAAAATGTGATGTCCACGTATGTGGACGCCAGGTCGTAGGAGGATACCTACTGACCAGTTTGTCAGTCGAGGAGATGCTGGATCATCAGCCAGTACAGTTACAGATTCAATAGATCCACACCCAGCCTCAGTCAGTACTAACACAGACCCAGTACAGCCAGCTTCAACAAATACTGTCACCTATGTTTAATCTGTTATAAGATGTTTTTGCCCTTTTTTGGACAGTTTTATATTAACATTTTTGTTTAAATAGTGCTCCCTTTGTCTTCCTTTCTCAATTGATCACTGTAAAACACCTTACACAATATCATAGGATATTTTAAATGTATATTCTTAACCATATTATTGCCTTCATATCTTTTTGGCTGGATAATGTCCTTCCTCAAACAGATCAAGCAAAAGGTCCTGAAAAAAAGCACTTATGGCATCAGGGGGTGATAGACAAATACTGTATTTACTTTAGTCTATTTAAAGATAGTGTTGCTGTTAATAGCAACAGTTACTATTCTAGATGTTTATCAGATAGTGCTGTCGCAAAATTTAAGGAAATGATTCCTCCGTCGTTAAATTTAATACCATGTCCTGTAAAGTAACAGAGGTTTCCTGTACCGACTTTAACCTCTCCCGAATTGATCATCTTGTCGATAGTGCTGTAGGCTCGCTGCGAACAACACTCAACTCTGTAGCTCCTCTTAAAAAGAAGTTAACAAAGCAAAGAAAGTTTGCTCCTTGGTATAACTCTCAAACCCATAAGTTAAAACAAACATCGTGAAAATTTGAAAGGAATTGGCAATTAACTAAACTGGAAGAATCTCGTTTAATCTGGGCAGACAGTCTCAAAACGTATAAGAGGGGCCTCCGCAATGCCAAAGCAAACTATTACTTAGCATTAATAGATGAAAACAAGAACAACCCCAGGTTTCTTTTCAGCACTGTAGCCAGGTTGACTGAGAGTCAAAGCTCTATTGAGCCTTGTATTCCTTTAGCCCTTAGCAGTAATGATTTTATGAGCTTTTTT
>NC_065517.1:5687934-5702219 GCF_006386435.1 Epinephelus moara | reverse complement strand
GTAGGTGTGAATGTGAGTGTGAATGGTTGTTTGTCTCTATGTGTCAGCCCTGCGATAGTCTGGCGACCTGTCCAGGGTGTACCCTGCCTCTTGCCCGATGTCAGCTGGGATAGGCTCCAGCCCCCCTGCAACCCTCAAGAGGATGAAGCGGTTAGAAGATGAATTAAAGCTGCAAGCAGCTGTGATCGGGCCCTCACTCTCCCGCGCCACCGCGGGGGGCCAGCAGCACGCATCACTGAAGCGGTTATGTGAAAACTCAGAGTAAGTTAACCCTGATGTGTTGTGACGTTTCATCTTCGTACTCCAAGAAAATCCCTATGGGGAGGGGTTTTTGAAAATTTCAACAAGAAAATCCCTATGGGGAGGGGTTTTTGAAAATTTCAAGAGGGCCCATAGAGGCATTTTGTCCCCCCCATGGGCGACGGCCCTATCAGATGTAAGAGCTCGCCATTCTTGACCTGTGTATCGATTTTCATAAGGATATGACGTAGCTGAAGCCATCAAAAAGCCAAACGTATTTGATGGCGAGGGCGGCGCCATAGCGGCCACACCCCTTGACATAGATAAAAGCTTTTAATAACTTTTGATCAGCATGGTCTCAGGGTGATCTGTACCAAATCTGAAGTTGATTGGACAAAATCTGTAGGAGGAGTTCGTCAAAATACAAGGTGTCTAAATCACAAAATCGCCACCAAAATGAACTGTTTAAATCAAAATAGCCGACTTCCTGTTTGGAGTAGACCATTGGTGGCAGAGACTTTTTTGTGTGTCTGGGTGACATACACATATGTACCAATTTTCATCTTCCTACTCCAAAAAAAACCCTATGGGGAGGGTTTTTTGGAAATTTCAAGGCGGCGCTATAGAGGCATTTTGTCCCCCCCATGGGCGGCGCCCCTATCAGATGCAAGAGCTTGCCATTCTTGACCTGTGTATCAATTTTAATGAGAATATGAGATCGTTGAAGCCATCAAAAAGTCAAACGTATTTGCTGGCGAGGGATCGATAGTCGCCACGCCGCCACATGGACACCATTAGATGTAGCTTCACAGTGTTCATAAGGTAGCTTCACCAACTTGTTCTGCATGCATTAGAAGTGGAATGAAGTTGATGCGGTCAAGTTTGTGTCGTCAGTACATGTTAAAGTAAAAACTGGTCACTTCCTGTTACCACCGAGGGGCGCTTTGAGTAAGGTGGGATATTAATATATCTGGCCGTTCAGGGCGGAGCCATTATCATGTCCAGCAAGTTTGAAGCTGCTGAGATCAAGTATGTGGGCGTGAGGGTCGTTCCAAATTCGATGGCGAGAAAATGATAAATCGCCAAAGTTTGTCACGCCTTAGCGTCCACGCCCCTTCATATAGAGTAAAGCTTTTAATAACTTTTGATCAGCATGTTCTCAGGATGATCTGTAGTCAATTTGAAGTCGATCGGATGAAATCCCTAAGAGGAGTTCGTTCAAACATGTCAAAAATTAAAATCAAAATGGCCGACTTCCTGTTGGGTTTACGGCATGGGTCCAAGAGGATTTTTTGTGCATCTTGGCATGTTCTATGAGCCCACCAATTTTCATGCATGTAGGTGAAATTCACAGGCGGGGCTCGAGGCACAAAATTTTCTAGGGGGCGCTATGTCGCCATTTGGCCCTGTCCACATAATTTGGGAAAGGGGCCAAATTTGGGATTATATTCTCGTAAGAGTAATAATAATAAATAATAATAATAATAATAATAAACTGCGCGATTACAATAGGGTCCTCTCGGACGACTTCGTCGTCGCTCTTGCCCTAATAATAAACAGCGCAATTAAAATAGGGTCCTCACAGACAACTTTGTCGTCGCTCGGGCCCTAATGAATTAATGTTCTGTACGACATCTATTGCACGTGGGGAGTTTTTCCTTATCCGCTGTGAGGGTCCTAAGGACAGAGGGATGTTGTATGCTGTAAAGCCCTGTGAGGCAAATTGTGATTTGTGATATTGGGCTTTATAAATAAAATTGATTGATTGATTGATTGATTGATATCAAAGGGCAGGGGTGCTGTTGCCATGCAGTTGTCCATGGCAGCAGATTGCTCTGTGATCCTATTAGTCAAAGTGACAGCTATGAAAGAACAGGTCGCGAAAGACATAAAGAAAATCGCTCATGCTAGACTCTCTGTTGGGACATCGTGAGGCGTCCTAGATGGGACATCAGTTGTTGCCTACTATGACACACTACATGAGATAAAGCGATGGATACGTACGACACTTATTGTCGTTCACTATCCAAGTCGACACTGTACAATTGTTGCATCAGGCTATAACTGAGCTGATACTGCATAATCTCAACCTGGCATTAAACTTCAGGACTTAAAAAACATGTTATATATCAAAACATTCTGTTTTGCAGTTTTGTAATTACAAACCATTTACAGTATAGATACCTGGAAAGTAGAAAATATATCCTTCAGTTGAAAGGAATCATATTAATTCCGATAATCGCCAGGACAGTCAAGTGTGAAAGGGGGAGAGAATGGGAGTGACATGCAGCAAAGGGCCACAAGCTGGAGTCGAACTCGGGCCACTGCGGCAACAGCCTTGTATATGGGGCGCCTGCTCTATCCACTAAGCCACCGATGCCCCGACTTTGAAAAAACTAACTGCCACAACCAGGCCTGTTGTGTGGGGACGACTACAGAATAGTGATCTTTTTTCAATAATGCGCTGTAAATTAAATAGCAGGTCAGTAAAATCATAGTCCTATGTTGCAAACAAAGTTGGCATTTTTATTTTGCAGCCATCCACAATCCTATGAATTGATTTGAAGAAACGGAATGGGTGAAACAAAGACATGTCAATCATGATTGTTTTTTTTCCCCTTGAATAATAACAAGCGACTTTAGGTAAAGTTAACATCTGTTATCGTTGTTGTAGCTCCCATACTAAATCATACCACCATCTCCACTTTGTAAAACAAACAAACTTGCTAACATCCCACACAATTCTTATCAGAAAGTTCATCTATTTGGTGATCTCCCTCCAGGCAGATGCTGACTTATTTAGGTTTTTGAAGTGAAATTAGGAAGACCTATTGATAATTCTTTTTTAATCCTTGTGAATCAGCCCCTCCTTGTCCATTTTGGTATTTCCAACTTGGGGCAACAGAATAAAAAAGAGAAACTGGGCATCTGACAAAAGTTCAGCTCAAAACGCTTACCGGCAGTGGGGACAGTCTAATAGAAAACAATGCAGTCAAACTGATTTAGTCACTGACGCTTGCGCGCGTTGCATCCAGTTAGGATACAGTTTTAGGTAGGTCCAATTATGTCATTCTGCATAATAATTAGCCATGTGATTCTGTTTGTTAGAGTGTGGAGCATATTTTTGGAGAAATTGCCCATCAATTGGCTTGGGTTTCCACAACAACAGGCTGTCTTACAAATGGACTTTCAGTACAGTGGCACATTTTCTACACTATTGAGACTACAGAATTATGCGCTATTGGAACATTGGCATGGCACCAGATTTACTTCACACAGATAAGATTGCTCACACCACCTCCAGACCTGATGGCTTCTTTGCCCCTTAATTCTCCCCTCCATCTTTACTGACCCTCCATCCTCTGCCTCTGTTTTTTCCTCTGTGTGAGCAGACATCTGACTCACCTTCATATTTTTACTCTTCACAGCACTCCTTTGCTTTACATTGCACAAAGCTTTCTATGTAACTACCCCAACGTCAGCACCATAATCATCAACACTGGGATACAGTATATGGCATCAGAGCTGGACAGTCAGAGGTTTTAAAATGTAACTTTTAGTCACTCCTCAACTCACTGCTGGACACTGCTTACAAAATCACAATTTCAGGCCCGATACCCACCCACAAAAGAGGTATTGAGAGGTGGTCTAGACTGTTTGCCCTACACACCTGGTTGAAAGACAACTATGCCGCTACTAGGATCCTCTGCATCAACCACTTCCACCTGTTCTGGGCAAGGCCTATCCTTCCAAAGCATAATGGCCTCCACCCAAACAGGAGTGGATTCCATATTGCTGTCTGAGAACATGGACTCTAGCCTGAGGAAGTGACATGGTGGCATGTTGGGAAATGTTAAGTCACTTCCACCATCCCTGACTTCTACACCCCAATCGTCTGGTATGACTTGTTTTGTAGGTATCATTTCCTAACATAGATATCACACCCCTCTGCTGCCAGTCATAACAATTTAATTAAAAAAATTAAAATCCCTCTGCAGTAAACCTTGGTATTTTAAATATCAGATACTTAAATATTAAACCTTTTTATGCCTTAGTGGGAGTGATATCGTTATGTTCTCAGGTTGTCTGTCTGCATGTCCATACATACGTACATACATACGTACATATGTATATCCATCCCATCCTTGTGAACATGATATCACAAGAACACCTCAATGGAGTTTTTTAAAATTTGGCACAAAGCCCCATTTGGTTTGGAAACTGATAAAACTTTTGTGGTCAAAGGTTAAGGTCAGTGGGACCTCACAAAATATGTTTTTGACCATAATTCAAGAATTCATATGGTAAATATGACAGAATTTCACATAAATGTCTAATAGGATAAAATAATTATTTGATGACATTTTAAATCCTAAAGGTCAAAGGGCAACTTCACTGTGACATCTTAATGTTCTGCGTAGCTCTCTTTGACTCCAAGTGCACTAGCATTTTGGACACTATTGCTCCCTTTCGGAGCAGATGCTCCAAGGCTCCCTCTGAACCATGGATCAATGACTCTATCCGTGCTCTCAGGCGCTCCTGTAGGCGTGCTGAGAGAAAATGGAGGAAAGACAAGCTACAGGTGTCATTTGATATTTTGTGTGAGTGCTTACTAGAGTATCCGAATGCGGTGAAAGCTGCTAAAACCAACTACTTTTCAAAGCTTGTCTCCAATAACATCAATAGGCCCAAGGTTTTGTTCAGTGTTCTAGATTCTCTTGTTAACCCTTGCAATACTGACCCAATTATACCCACACCTACTCTTTGCAATGACTTCTTAAACTTTTTTGTGGAAAAAATTTCTGCTTTGCGGTTAACTTCACCGGTTGCTGCTCTTGACCTGTCCCCTGACCCCCCCCCCCCATGTGTTCTGCTGTTTTTAACGAATTTGAGCTGATATCACTGTCTGAGTTATCTGATTTTGTGAACGAGCTCCAACCCACTAATTGTCCAGCAGACAGCATCCCCTCCAGCCTTTTCAAGAAGGTTTTTAACTCCACTGGTTCTTTTATTTTAATGTTCGTCCATGCTTGTTTTGTTTCGGGGTGTTTTCCAGCTCTGCTGAAGTGAGCTATAGTGCAGCCGCTTCTCAAAAAACCCAATCTTGACCCCTCCGTCCTCTCCAATTTTCGGCCCATTTCTAAATTGCCATTTCTATCAAAAGTGCTGGAGAAGGTAATGGCTAATCAGCTGTTAGCTTATCTTGAGAAAAATGATATTTTTGAGAAGTTTCAGTCTGGCTTCAGGCCCCGCCATAGCACTGAATCAGCCCTTTTGAGGGTTTTTAATGATATCATTTTAACTGTAGATTCAGGATGTGCTGCTGTCTTGGTGACCTTAGATCTGACTGCAGCATTTGATACTGTTGATCACAGGACCCTGTTGTCACGTCTAGATCAGTATGTGGGGATCAAGGGGGTGGTCCTCATGCTGCTTCAGTCCTATTTGGCTGACAGGAGTTTCTCTGTAATTCTGTAATTCTCTGTAATTCTCCTCTAGCATGGCTCCTCTAACTTGTGGGGTGCCTCAGGGGTCTATTTTGGGACCGTTGTTGTTTACTTTGTATATGCTTCCTCTTGGGTCCATTTTTCGTAAGCATAATATATAATTTCATTGTTATGCGGACGATGTACAGATCTATCTCCTTCTAAAAATGAACTGTGAGTACTTGCTGAATCCCTTATTAGCCTGTCTGACTGACATCAAGCTTTGGATGAGCAAAAGCCACCTTAATTTGAACGATAAGAAAACTGAGGTTATTGTGTTTGGACATGCAGAATGTTCTACTTACTTTTTTGATAATTTGAACACCCTTACCACAAATATCAGTGGGTCGATCAAAAGCCTTGGTGTGACTGTGGACACTGATCTAAATCTTAAAAAACAAATTGGCTCGGTTGTGAAAGGTTCTTTTCACCAGCTTCAATTGCTAGCTAAAGTTAAGTCCTATTTATCTTCCAAGGATTTGGGGAGGGTCATTCATGCCTTCATATCATCAAGGCTTGACTACTGTAATTCTCTTTATGTTGGTTTAGATCAGTGCTCCCTTCGTCGCCTGCAGCTAGTCCAAAATGCAGCGGCTCGCCTCCTGACTGGCACCAAGAAGCTGATGAAGCTGATGAAGAAGATGTCCTTACACTGGCTTCCTGTTCATTTTAGAATACATTTTAAAATTTTGTTGTTTGTTTTTAAAATCTTAGATGGAATGGCCCCTCAGTATCTGGCGGAGCTGTTAAAAGCTCACAATCCAGTCAGAGCCCTTAGGTCTTCAGGTGATCTGCTGCTTGAAGTGCCCAGATCAAGCTCCCAAGCTCTGGAATAGCTTGCCATTGCATGTTAGACATGCAGAATCCCTGGAAAGGTTTAAATCATCTTTAAAAACTCACCTTTTCTCGTTGGCTTTTGAACCCGTTGTGAGCCAGACTTGACTTTGTGTGTTACACGTATGCTCTGTCTCAGGTTTTTCTATGTGTAATTGATGTTGTTTCTAACTGTCTGTCTGTTTTTTTATATTTGTTTCTGTTTTTGTATTTTGTATCTGTTTTTATATGTTTGGTATTTATCATTCTATTTGTGTGGTATTGTAATTTTCACAATGTTCTTGTAAAGCACTTTGGTGACTTCCGTCTTTTTAAATGTGATATAGAAATAAATGTGACCTTGACCTTTACCTTGCATAAAACACTTTTCTGGCCATTATTTAAAGTTATAGTTGGTAATCCTGTTCAGAAACACTTCTTGTTATACTGGGTGAAATGGTCCTTCCATCCTGAGAGTAGTCAATACATAATGTGCTCAGAAAAAGGAATGAAAAAAATCCGACCTCTGTGGCAGCTGCAGGCCTGTAAAAACTCTGACCAATCCCTGCCATTCGGTGCGAGTGGAAAGAACCAATCAGATGCCTTCATGTCTCGTCCTGCCCGAGTCCCCCTCTGTCCCTCCCTCCCTCCTCCCTGTGTGCACTCATCACGTGTCACCATTGCCGGAAATATTCAGCACACTCCTCAGCAGAAATACCGAGTTAGCAGGAGTTTGCTGAACAATGGCAGAGAAAATGCAGCCAAAAGTAACACTTCCAGTGTTACTTGTAACGACTTGCCCCGCTAAACAGGCTGAGAAAAGAAAGTCAGAGGCAGAAAAGGCTGCGACGAAAAAGGCTTTGGATAAAGCGAGAGGACAAACCAGACGTCAACATCGGTGCAGCTTTTGAACGGTGGAGACAACTAAGGGAGCTGAAGGGCCTGAAAAGTGATGCAGAGGTTGCTGTCTTTCTGTTGGACAGGTAATTATTTGTTTGCTTCGGGGGGATTTGTTATTTTACTCGGCTCTCCTCTGCCCTGCTGACTTCTACTGCAGTTCAGGATGCGTGTTCAAGTTTGTGGGGCCATGGCTTTGGACGGAGCACTGACGGGAGGGGGAGGAGTTTAACCCATAGTTTAACACAGAGGTCTACTGGTCTACTTTTTTATTCACACCTATCAGCCCTGGACTCTGTTGCCCCTTAAAAAGGCAAACAGTCAGATACAATACCCCAGTCCTGGATAAATGAATCCACCCAAAAATTAATGACAGACTGTAGGAGGATTGGGCGAAAATGGAAAAAAAAAAAAAAACAGGTCTACATGTATTTTATATCTGTAAAGACTCAATGAAAAATATCAAAATGCATTGAAAGACGCAAGAGAAGCCCTTTACTCTAATTTAATTTTTACAAATCATTCTAACCCCAGAATTTTATTCAGCGTATTAGACTCACCCCTTTCCCCACTCATCTCACTAATGCCTCACAAGGAGATGTGTGAGAGTTTTTTTTTTTTAACTTTTTTTTAAAAAGGAGAATCAAGGAAATAAGGGAACAAATTAACCCACCAGCACACATTTTACTTGCTAGCAGGGACAGTCAGAGTTATACTAGCAAGTTTAAACCTGTATCCACCATGAAACCAACCACATGCAGCCTTGATATTATCCCCACTAAATTCCTTAAAGAAGTTATTGACAAAGTTGGACCTAGTAACCCCAGTTACTATATAAACTCACAAACTCAGATATTAGATATACTGAGATAATACAAACGCAGATATAGTCCACCGATCTCATTTAACAATCCAAGCATTAAAACATACAGTAACACCTGCTGGTCATCATTCATTGAGCAGAAAACTTGCAGGTATATTTCCTGGCAGCCCATCACTAAGAGCATTCTAGCTAAATGATAGGGCTGACAAGTTATGATTTCCAGGTCTCAACTGCATGCCTCGCACAATGAGTGAGTAGCACCCACACACACCCACACACACACCCACACACACACCCCCACACCCCCACACACACACACCCCCACACACACACCCACACACACACACACACACACACACACACACACACACACACACACACACACACACACAGTAGAAGTGAGAGGCTCTCTTAGAAGACTGGAGAACATGTTTATACTCTATTTGAATTCTTTCTTTTCGTAGAGCCTTACTCCGAATTGAATTCTAATTTCACTATCAACCCCTTAATCCAAATCCTAATCTTAAATTCCAGCAGTGAGCAGCAAAAATTATCCTAAATTCAGAGGATCCCCTTATCTTTACTGCAAAGATATCAGGCTCAATTAATTAAACTCAGCTTTTGCCCACTGTTTACATTTATGATACATTTAAGTAGCTCCACACACACACACACACACACACACACACACACACACACACACACACACACACACATAATAATCAACCAACCACAGGAACCAAGCAATCAACCCTTCAATAATGCTAATACCAACAAGCTTCCAAACAAGCACAAAATATGTTTAACTTCCTTAACAATACACATTTGAAAACAACAATAAAGTTCTGTCTCATCTTGCAAGTGAAGGGGTTCATTCTCACTTCAATATGCAGAATAAATCATAAACAGTGTAAATATACAATAAAAATGGAGAAGTGAAGTAATGCACTGCAAACCATGCAATATCTGTAGAAAACATTAATGAGCGTATTGACAATAAACACTTCAATAATCCAGTGACCACAACACATCACAAGAAAAATATACAAAAACAGGCTCACTCATAGAACATATCAATAAACCATTTCAGAAGGTCACACAATGAATAATTACTAAATAAATTAAAATTCTAGATGCTCATTTTTCTTTCTCTGGAACCAGAGTCTGCAGGGCGAAGAGCTCTTAAAATGGTCCTCACAGTACACACACATTCATGCAGTACAAACACACCCAGCCAAGCGCTGAATGGAGCACCAAGGACACAGATGTGTGCTGGTGGGGAGGAAGCCGTCCCTGTTGTACTGTATTATTGCTGCTTTTATAAATAGTAACAGTGCGACAAGTTGCTCCCCACCCCCTCTCTCAGCCCTGAGAAATCCAGCCAGGGCAAAATTCGGGTGGGAAACAGGGCCCTGTGATGACCCTTTGACTGTCCTCTTCCCTTAGGCCCCAAATCATCCACCCCAGATTTAGATACGTGAAGTGTGGTCTCATGGAAAATAATGAAATAGCAGAATGTGTCAACATACAGACTGCTTTCTGATGAAGGGTTTGAAAGTGGCTTAGCTTACTTCTGAAGAGGAAAACTCTCAGTGAAGTTAATATTTTTGGTAAGTTTTCCCATTTAAACCACAAAACCTGATTCCAATGTGAGGCAATTATCATTAAAGGCACTGTAACTTTATGCTTGTATTAATTGTTGGTCTTAGCTTACATTAGCTTGCTAGCTAACACAGACAAATTGCTACCTTGCTTACATAGCAAAATACTGTCCTGAGTGGATAACATTAGCTATTCTATCCAGACTCCAGTTATGAAGCAACCAACACCAGAGCCCTGCCATGAAACTTCCGGGCGCTCACGTTTCTGTGCGACCGGAGAGCAGCTTGCCGCAGCGTTTGTTTTGAATGTTTTTATGTTGTTGGTCCTTCTTTTAGGCTGCGAGATAAACACCGCCTCTCCCAACTGTCATTCTCTCCAATGTTCAGTCCATTCGTAATAAAATGGATGAGCTTGAGACCTACGCCAGATGGAAACGCGAGTTCAGAGAGACGTGCCTCCTCGCGTTCACCAAGATGTGGTTGGGAGAACGAGATAAGAATGAAGATCTCTATATTACCGGCTTTGGTCAACCTATCCGCCTGGACCGCTCTCCTCTCACAACGAATAAATCCAGGGGGGTTGGAGTTTGTTTTTATATAAATGAGAGATACTGTAACACCGTCGTGGTGCAGGAGAGGATATGTACTAGTGATGTTGAACTATTATGTATTTCACTTCGCCCCTTCTACCTGCCGGGGGGGTTCCTCCAGCTGTTCTTCTCCCTTGTTTACATTCACCCGAGAGCTGACGTCACAGCAGCCTGTCAGCTGATCGCAGACGTGAGTAACAGACTGAATGCGCTTTCCCCTGATGCTCCTAAATTCTTTTTAGGAGACTTCAATCATTGTCGTATTGATAAAACCTTGCGGACCTATGAACAATATGTCACTTGTGCAAAAACTATTAGGAACTCCACTATTGACCTATGCTTTGGTTCAGTGGGTCAATTTCCATGCCTCCTTCTGGCGCTTCTTATCACAGCAGTGTCCTGCTTCTACCTACATACAAGCCAGTCTGTAAGCGACATGAGTGGACTATTAAGACTGTGAGATGCTGGTCAGAGGACAGTATTGCTAATCTAAAAGCATGTTTTGAGTGTACAGTTTGGGATGTTTTTTATGATTCTTGTTCTGACTTAAATGAACTAACACAGACTGTTTCGTCTTATATATCCTTCTGTGTTGACTCCAATATCCCCCTGAAGAGCATTACTGTCTACCCCAATAATAAACCGTGGGTCACTAAACATTTAAAAAATGTCATTAACAAAAAGAAGAATTTTTTTACACAGGGGATGACCAAGAAAGGAAGGAAATGAACAGAGAGGTTAGAAATGAAATTCGGAAAGCTAAAAGAGCTTATAAGGACAAGATAGAGCAGACGTACAGCAGTGGTGATTTGAGAGCAGCCTGGAAAGGTATTAAATCCATGTCCTCGGTCACCAATGCCCACGATGAAAATAAGAGGAAATTAATTAGAATAGAGGGTAGTAATGAAGATCTCCCAAATGCTTTTAACCACTTTTCTTCACGATTTGAGAAACAGGACTTTTCCAATGATTTATTCCTTGTTAAAGAGAGTATCTCCCCTGACACTGACTGTAATGTGGTCATCAGCCAGGAATGTGTGAATAAGCTGCTACATAAGGTGAACATCAGAAAGGCCCCTGGCCCAGATCAAATCTGTAGGCGCACGCTAAAATACTGTGCTGATCAACTTAGTGGTGTCCTCCACCACATCTTTCAGATGTCACTAGACAACAATCAAGGCCCTCTTCAACAATAATTCCTGTTCCAAAAAATTCATTTCCTAAACAATTCAACGATTTTAGACCAGCAGAACTTCGCTCTGTATGAAGGTCTTTGAGAAAATAGTGAGGAATATCATTCTTTCTCATGTGGAGGGGAAAACTGATCCTCTTCAGTTCACCTATCAGGCCAGGGGTCCGTTTCAGAAAGGAGGTTCAACAAACTCTGAGCCTAACCCTGAACTCTGAGTTGAGTAACTCTGAGATGGGAAACTCTGGGTTACGGGTTTCAGAACAGGTGATTTCAATCGGTTCAAACAAGTTACTTTTAGGTGTGATTTGTTTTGACTAGAAATGAGACATATTGACTAGAAATAAGAAAAATATTTTTGGTATGATTTTGAGTTTTTGCAGTGTGATGCAGTCTGACATTTTGAGACAGTCAATCTACCTGCACATTAATGCTGTGAATGGACTTCCTATTCACATGGTCTCCTTCATTTTGTGAGGGAGCAATGATGGGAATGTGGGTTCCATCAGTGCACCCTATCACACCAGGAAATCCTAAAAGAAATTAAAATGACTAATCCCAGTCTGAGGTTGCAGCACCATGTCATTAACTGAATATGATTTATAATCATAAATTTTATCTGATTTCTGCATCATTTACCTGCAATCCTGTGGAACTCCTCCTTGATGACCCTCACAGGTTTATGTCCAGGGAACACAACAAAAGAGTTTAATAGACGTTTCAGAGCTAGGGACACTTTTCTCACAGCTCTGCAGACAGTGGCCTTACTGATATTTTCTGCATCTCCAATATTATACAGAAAACTCCTGTTTGCAAAAAAACAAAGAGCAACACAAAGAATCTGGGTTGGTGACGTTGGTTATGTCACGACGGATGAGGTTATGGATATAAATGATGGACTGTGATGTGAAACGGTACCGTTCAAAAAGAAAATGTTCTGGAAATGATAATATGTCAATTCTGGGCCTGTGAATAATCTCTCGACGAATGCGTAACTCCCTCCCCAGTAACACTGCCTCTTCGTCCACAGGGTCCTCCAAGAACGGACATGCCATGGTCGAAAAAAGCAGATTTAGAACTAGAACACACTTTAGGATCCAACTTTACCTTGAGGACAGATGATCAAACTCGTTGAAACCCGCGCGGGTCAGGTTCACAGAGCGAAAAACCCAGGTGCTCTCCCCAGGCCTCTCGGTAGTGCAGTCCCCCCTCACTCTCTCTGAAGACGCTCATTATCACACCTGGACCACTGAGTTAATTGATAAGCCCCGCCCACTACCAGCCAACCAGATGAGAAGGAAGTAATGTGCGCCTACCAAGACCCTACAGCTCAACCTAACATTCCTCCCCCCTTACAAGAAAAAAAAGAAAAGGAGACCAACCTTATATATTTCTAAATTTTTCTTTTTTCTATTTTTTTTATTATTATTATTTCCACTTTGTTAACATACATATATACACACACACGTCTTAAAGCTATTTACAATGACTTTCACAAATCGCAATTTCCTCACTCTGACCTAGCAAGAGAACAATATTTTGAAACGCAGGATAATATTTCAATGTCTCACACCCACTCCACCATGTGCTGGTCAGGCACAAGAGTACTTTCAGTGGGAGACTCATACCACCAAGCGTTTGTTGACAGGAGTCACACCCACAATGCACTGCAGCAGCACTACTGAACCTGGCACGAAGCTGCCATGGCTGCCACGGCATACTGAGTGTCTGCCGCTTAAACAGAAAAAAAGAAGTCTACGAGGCCTACCACACCACCTGCATCTACAACACAGTCGATTGGAAGGCTGGTGACTGCGGTAATAATCGCAAGTTTGGTGATTGTGCAAACACGACATGCTGCACTATCAGCGGGAGCGGTGGACTGTTTGTACCTTCCTGCGATAAGAAGCCAACACCTGCTTTACTCAAATATGCTGATAAACGGCTACGCCAGCACTTCTTTCTCGTCAGACAAAGGCAAGAGACACTCAGCTAACCAGGGTCTCGTCCAACTAGCAGTAATGCTACTGCTGGCCGGAGATATTGAATTGAACCCGGGGCCGCATTCCTGGCTGTCTGCCAACATGGATGCTAATGCTAGCCACCCAATAACACCCACACAACAACAGCTAGCTCCACATGCCAGTGGAGCTACCAGCGCGCTAGCAAACCTAGCCTTCCAGCTAGCTCATCCAGGGCTGACAGCGACAATGCAGCTAACGCAACCAAATGCCAAAGCTCTGGTGGACTTACTTCACCTGCCTCCCCCGGTGTTTCGACGGATCCTCAGCATGGCCCCGGCTTCTACATCTCTCGCCGCCGGAGCCCTGAGCCGCAGCAGTGTTGACATCTCAGTCATGAGAGGCAACGAGACCCGGTGCGTCAGCGGGGCCGTGCTAACGGCGCCCACCAGCCCAGCAGCTGGCGGTCTGGGGCCGTGCAACTCCTCGGTCCCTTCCCGCTGCAGCGGAGCCGAGACTCCCACACCAACGCGGGCCGGGGAGCCAGCACCAGCAGCGGCCTCCAGTGGGGTCGCGCCGACGGCTCCTAGCCTAGCAGCTGTGAGGCCACCACCAACGCTCACCTGGGGCCCAGCACCAACAGCGCTAGCCGGAGGGCTAACACCGGGAGCATCACCAACAGCGC
>NC_065517.1:5668903-5684957 GCF_006386435.1 Epinephelus moara | reverse complement strand
TCATTCAAAGCATCACATCAATGGAACACATTGCCACAATCGATCAGAGAATCTCCATCATATCACTCATTCCAAGCAAATGTTAAGAACTGGCTTGTAGACACCCAAAGATGTGAGCACTGATGTTGATATTGTTGTCCGATGTGAATTGTTGTCCAAATGTGTATTATTAACGTGGACACACATCACCTTGTTGTAGTCCAAATGTGTATTTATTATGTATGTATTTACGGACAGTAGTATGTGTTTGTGTCTACCCTATGTGGTACAATATTTTATCCCAGTGTTGTTCTTTTTAAAGGTTGCCTTGTACAAACTGGCAAAGGGACAATCGATGAAAACTAGCTTTTTAAGCTAATTCGAGTGCATTTACATGTGTGTTTTTTTTGTACACAATGTTTATTAATGTGCATTGTCCCTTTCAAATAAACTAAACTGAAACTAAACTGAAGATGTACCACTGAGCGCAAATACTATTGTTTAAATTTCTTATATTTTCACGTATCTTTCCTCTCTTGCAAGGAGCACCTGTAACATAAATAATTTCCCCTCGGGGATCAATAAAGTATTTCTCATTCTGATTCTGATCTACAGCAAGCTTAAATGGAGCTGAGAAGTCAGGTGCCACCAACACAGGTTCACTGGACAAAATGGCTTTCACCATGTCCAAAGTGCTCTGACACTCCAGTGACCATGCAAATTTGACACCTTTCTTCAACAAGTTGGTTAATGGTTCTGTTACTGCAGCAAAATTCGGTACAAACCTCCTGTAAAACCCACACATCCCCAGAATGCGCATCAGCTGCCGCTTAGTCTGAGGTGCTGGGAAATCTAGTATGGCCTGCACTTTAGCTGCTCTAGTCATGACTGAACCTCTGCCAACATGGTGTCCCAAATATATCACCTGACCCTTCCCAATTTCACATTTCGGCCAGTTAACCACCAGTCCCGCTACTTCTAGCTGCTCAAAAAGTTGCTTAGTGTGCGCAACATGGTCTGCCCATGAAGAGCTATACACCACCAGTTAAGTTACGGTGTTACTAAGCCCAGCTGTCACTTTGTTCATCAACCTTTGGAATGTGGCGGGTGCATTTTTCATCCCAAACGGAAGAACAAGGCACCGATATAAACTCTCTGGGGTTACAAACGCTGACACATCCTGAGCTCTCTCTGTTAAAGGGACCTGCCAATAACCCTTCAACAGGTCGAATTTGGACACAAATTGGGCATGACCTATTCGGTCGATGCAGTCTTCTAACCGGGGGATCGGGTATGCATCAGACTTCGTGACACCATTAACCTTGCGAAAATCAATACAAGGGCGAACAGGCTGGTCAGGCTTCGGCACAGGTACCAATGGTGAACTCCATTCACTGGAGCCTTGTTCAATGGCTCCTATCTCTTCCATATAAACCAACTCTTCCTTAACCTTAGCCCACTTGCTAGGATGAATTCTGTAAGGGTGTTGTTTAATAGGAGGTGCATTTCCTGTATCAACATCATGAGTCAATACATGAGTAAGACCTGTTGTATCTTTAAACAATGCCATGTGCTCCCCCACCAACTGAACTACATCCTCCACCTGCTGACTTGTAAGGTAAGAAAGTTGAGCTCTGAGATCTGCCATAGCACTGGAGTTTTTCAGCCTTGCCCTGACTGGTTCTACAGGAGGGACTTCATCCTCCTCACTGTCTTCTTCAACTTCAAGTTCTGCTTGATCACCATGAGTCACTAAAGCCACCTGAGCAGGAGTATCTCGCTCAACAGCTTGAGGAGATTAACATGACAGAGTCTGGTTTTCAGTCTGTGTTCTGGAGTGCTGATGACATAATTATGATCACTCACTTTCTTCAGGATGGTATAGGGACCACAAAACTTCACTCCAAGAGAAGCAACCATAGTCATCAAGACCAAGACCTTATCCCCAACTGAGAACACACGCTTGACAGCTTTCTTGTCATAACGGACTTTTGTTTTTCTTTGAGCAACTCCTAATTCATCACGGGCCAGCTCACAGGCAGTTTTTAGTCTGTCTTTAAACTCGGCCACATACTGCAAAACCTCACCTGCCTCCTTAGGCTACTCGGCCACATACTGCAAAACCTCACCTGCCTCCTTAGGCTCCAACAATTTCTCTTTTGCCATCTTAAGAGGGCCTCTGACTTCGTGCCCATACTCCAGTTCAAACGGACTGAACCCTATTGATTCATTCATTGAATCCCTGATGGCAAACAACAAAAATGGCATGGCTACATCCCAGTCTCCTGGACAGTTCACAGTGTATGTTTTAACCACGGTCTTGAGAGTCTGATTGTAGCGCTCAATGGCACCTTGAGACTGAGGATGGTAGGCGGAGGACATGACCTGCTTGATCCCTAGTTCATGCATGACTTCCTGGAACAATCCAGAAGTAAAATTAGACCCACGGTCATGCTGAACCTCAACTGGAAGGCCAACCCTAGAGAAGAACTGAAGCAGAGCCTCGGCTATCACCTTAGCCTTGATATTTCTTAAAGGCACAGCTTCAGGAAACCTAGTGGCAACATCCATGATAGTCAATAGATACTCATTGCCTTTCTTTGTTTTGGGCAAGGGACCCACACAGTCAATCAGGACACGAGAGAAAGGTTCCTCCATTCTTGGTGAAGAACACAGAGGCGCTACTGGGATGACTTGATTGGGCTTACCTACCAACTGACAGGCATGACAACTTCGGCAAAATGAAACTACACCCTGATGCAATTTTGGCCAATAGAAGTAGCGCATTAGCCTCTTCTTCTTTGTGTTTTTCGTATGCCAAGGTGACCAGCCATGGCAGTTTCATGAGCCAAGCGCAACACTTCCTGTCTAAAACATAAGGGCAACACAATCTGAGACACAGTGGTCCAATGTAGAACGTAGAATCCTGCTTCTGCTCACCAATAAGGGTTTCTCGTGAAAACAGAGTCGCTATCTCCAAACCAGCAACCTTCGCAAAGAAAGTGTCAGCTAAGTCAATGGAAGAATCTTCCTGGACACCCTGGGCTTCAAGCTGCTGCTTACTTGACTGGGACCGTGTCACTACACATGCTGTGAAAACCTCAGGGTGTTCTTGTTCTAGAGCAGATGTTTCAGGCACTTCACAGGTATCAGTACTTACTACAGGTGTTACACAGACTTGTGTTCCAGCCAGATCGTTAGTAGTACAAAATCAATGCCATCAACAGGCAGGGAGGGCACAACTGCAATAACCACAGGACCATTTACAAGGTTAGATTTCAAGACAACCTTATGCAGAGGAACACCAACAAATCCACCGCCCACACCTTTAACTGGGGTAGAAGCTCCCAACTCGGTGGTGGGTGATAAATCTACAACTCCAGAAACGAGCAAGGACCGAGTGGCACCCGTGTCTCTCAGAATAGATATAGGGACCATTTTTGTGTCCAAGCTTACGGCCACACCTCCTTCAGAAACAAAACCTGCATAGGCCTTAGGAGGCTGCTTGGGAGTTGGGACCACTGTGTCTACAAGGCTGACTTTGGGCTCAGTTGCAAGCAAAGCAATTGGTTTTCCTTCCTTTCTTTTCAGAGCATGGCAGTTGGATTTCATGTGACCTGGCTTTTTACAATAGTGGCAAAGCACCTCACCTCTAGACATGGTTTTGTCTGAAAGTGGTCCGTTAGGCTTTTTCACATTTTGAGGGGAAAATACTGTTGTGCTCGACTTTGCCACACTGTCTCCAGGGCCATCAGCCTCACTGGTAAACTTCCTGTCCTGTCTCCCTAGCTTACTTCTCCAAGGAATATCCTTGTGGGTTAGTTCGTAGGAATCAGCTGCCATAGCTGCCTTTCGGCAGTCCTTTATCTCAAGGTCATTTAAATGAGACTCAATATGCCTTGGGACACTAGATGTAAACTGTTCGAGCAAGATCAACTGACGCCAAGTGTCACATGTGTAAGGTAGTCGTTTTATTGTGTATTTTAAACTCCCAGTGTTTTTAACTTGTAATATGTTTGCTTTTTAGTGTGTATTTTTAATTGTGTTTTTATTGCATGTCTTGTACACTGGGAGTGTGTGCTTTTATTCTGAAAACCTTATCCTAGTTGTGATTTTAAGAAGGCGAGCGGAGAAAGCTGCAAGAGAGACGAGACGCACGGAGCAGGGCGAAGGAGCAGGAAGCGGCAGGAAGCGGCGAGTCTGACTGGGAAGAACACCGACCGCAGGACCCAAACCAGAGCACCCAGTGGACGGAGGAGCTAGGTGGCTAGTTGACGGCAGGTTCCATGAAGAGGCGGGCAGAGTGAAACTCTGCCCTTCTGTGTGAGTAGCGGTCTGGAATGATACTTTTATTTTATTGCCCCTTATTGGACTTTTATCAGGGCGGCAGTAGCTCAGTCCATAGGGATTTGGGTTGGGAACCGGAGGGTCGCCTGTTCGAGTCCCCATCCGGAACAAAATAGGGAGCGTGGACTGGTGGCTGGAGAGGTGCCAGTTCACCTCCTGGGCACTGCCGAGGTGCCCTTGAGCAAGGCACCGAACCCCCCAACCGCTTGGGGCGCCTCACCAAGGGCAGCCCCCTCACTCTGACATCTCTCCACTTTGTGCATGTATAGGTCCTGTTTGTGCATGTGTGTGTCTTTCAGACCTGTGTGTAATTGACAAGCAAGAGTGAAAACATTGAATTTCCCCTCAGGGGGATTAATAAAGTAAATAAAAACTTAAAAACTTAAAAAAAACCCTTAGTTTTAGCTTCCCTCATTTTAGCCTTTCAGCACCCCTTTTACTAGCTCCCAGGTCTTATCATTTTTTATGGACTTTCACCTGTGGTTTTAACCTGATTTTATTCTGGGAATAAATATCAGTGTACATCAGTGTTAATGCATCTGTGGTTTCTTGGTTTTAAACAACTGATCTCTTGCCTGATTTTAAATTTCACATACACCTTTTTAATCATTTTAACTTTTTAACACTCCTGCGTTACACAAGTCTTGAAATGTATAGACTTCACAAGCTGCCAACCACCTCTCAAAAGTTACTTCCTGCTGCCTTGCAACATCGAGGTAGGTCTCACCTGGCTTATGGCAGAGTGATCTAAACTTTTGCCTGTAAGCTTCAGGAATGACCTCATATGCAGCTAAAGCTTTTTTCTTTACAACGTCATAGTCCCTGCTGTGTTTTGCGATCAAGCGCTGCGTATGCCTCTTGTGCCTTCCCTTCAAATACACTCTGGATAAGCAGTGTCCACTTCTCCTGTGGCCACTCTAGCTCTTGAGCAATTTTTTCAAATGCGTCAAAAAAAGATCCGACTTCATCCTGATTGAACTTGGGCAACAACCTCAAACAACTGCTAATATCAAATCGGGCTTCATGCTTCCTCTGTAGATTTTGTGCAGTTTGTTTTATTTTTCTTGCTCTAGAGCAATCCTTGCCAGCTCAATCTGAAGCTCTTGCTCTCTTACTTTATCTTGGCGTGCTTTCTCCCTTTCTTGCTTTTCCAGCATGGGATCTGGCAACCGCAAGGCTTCTATAAGTACTTCAACAAGCTCACTTTTCTTGAGCTGTAGATCAACCACTACTTCATAGTACTCAGCCACTGAGAACAGCTGGTCCTTCTTAAGTTTGCACAAATCACTACAGCCAAAATCAGTCTCACAAAATTCCTTTACTTGAAACGTAGCCATTTCATAAAGCTAGCCGTCACCCCAACAGCAAATACAAAGCTAACAGCAGCAGCAAACACGGGGCTAACAACAGCAGCAGCTAACACACAAGGCTAACAGCAGCAGCACACACACGGCTAACAGCGGCAGCACACACAGGGTTAACAGAAGCTAACTGCTAACACAGCAGCCGACAGACCCAACCCAGGGCTAACAGAAGCTAATTGCTACCGCTGTAGCGACAGTGCAGACACAGAGCTAACAGGCTAATCAAAATTGCTATCACCACAGTCAAAGAAGACCTCGCAGCTACACAGCTCAAAGTCAATAAGTCACAAGCAACACCAAGAAGCTTTGTGCCGACAGAACAATTTTAACCCGTTTTCCAGCACACAAACTGCCACCTCGGCAACTAATGGGTTAAACACACCTCCGCAAAATAACAATGACCAGCTCTTTCCACTGCTCAAAACGTTACACGAATTGCCACAAAAGTACAAGGGTAACAACTACAATGCTAAACGTGTTCAGTGTTAATACAAAATATAACGTTAAGCCTAACTGGAGACAAGTCTCCGACACACCGACACCCGTTTTGCAACAGTCAATACAGCGTGGCTGGTCCACACTCTGAATACACATGCCCGTCTAAACTAAACCTCGCAACGTGTGACTCTCTGACGAGCTGAATACAACTCCAAGTATCACTGTGTACAAAACAAAATGCCTGTATGTCACTAACTAGTGCCTACGTGACACAGCTAAACGTTAAACACTATAAAACTCTCCCAACTAAAGCTTATTGTTAACCAAGTTTAGCTAACGTAACCTATGGCTAACAAAGCTCCCGGACGAGCCCCCATTGCAGAGAGGAAACATGGCTGGCTGGAGGTGGGGTTGTGTGTGGGGCTTACCTTAAACAGCAACAGCAGCGAGCTTGGACGAGGCTCCCCATGAGCGGCCAGCCCAGGCGATGTCATGGCAGACAGATATTGTTCAGATTTTTATAAAAGGGTTGGTCAAAACAAATAACAAAACACAAAACTAGAGGTAGTCGGCGGTCAGGTTCACAGAGCGAAAAACCCAGGTGCTGTCCCCAGGCCTCTCGGTAGTGCAGTCCCCCCTCACTCTCTCTCTGAAGACGCTCATTATCACACCTGGACCACTGAGTTAATTGATAAGCCCCGCCCACAACCAGCCAGCCAGATGAGAAGGAAGTAATGTGTGCCTACCAAGAGCCTACAGCTCAACCTAACAAGAGTCAGTTGCCATAGTAACTGACACCGAGCTTCAGTTACCTCTCTTTCTGAAATGGGCTGGAGTTACTCCGCTTTCTCTGGTTTAAGTTACCTCCCTTTCTGAAACTGAAAACCCAGAGTTTCCCTCATTTCAGGGTTAACAGACTCAGAGTTTTCACTAAACCTGCTTTGTGAAACGGACCCAAGGTAAAGGTGTGGAGGACGCCAAGCTTTATATCCTGAACTGCCTCTACAAGCACTTGGAGAAGCCCCAAGCCCATGCTAGGCTCTTATTTGCTGATTTTTCCTCAACTTTTAATACGATGCAGCCGCATCTTTTAATTAAGAGGCTAATCAGTGTTTTTAATCTGCCCCACCAGCTTGTTTTATGGTTGTCAGATTTCCTGACTAACAGGAAGCAGAGGGTTTCTGCAAATGGCTGTGTATCAGACTCTTGTGGTTCACCTAAAGGATGTGTCCTTTCCCCTTTACTCTTCATCCTGTACACAGATGAATGCAGGAGTGCTGAGGCAAGCAGCTACTTAATTAAATTTCGAAACAATGAATCAAAAGTTTAACTGAAATATTTATTTATTTATTTACTTTTTGCTTAATAACACTATTATTGTTATTATTTAACTGATTTTGGAGGGGAAAAAGAGAACACTATTAGACTGACATGTTGTACTGGGTTGACATCAGATGTTAAACTAGCAGATATAAATGAGCAGCAAAATAAGGAACGAACATAAATTTTGCTCCATTTATTATGTTGTATTGTTTTGAATCTGCTTTCATTCATGCACATGATGTTTAAAACACTTCCAAACAAGGTGTATAACAGTTGCTTTCTACTAGCCGGCAGCAAATCATGGCAGGGGTGGCCAACGAGAAAAGCCTAAGCTAAAATTTCCCAGCTAGCTACAACTTAGCTGCCATTGCACAGACTGGATCTGCTGCTGGTTGCTTCGTAACATCAGTTGAAAAAGTAATTTGTATACAGCAAGCTATCATGGAGCCAATGGTCTAAATAGTTATGTTATTCTAAATATGATTATAATTTACTTTCCAGCATTCTATCAACACCATACCGGTCAATCATGGTCACTCTCCTGTATATCACTGTTACTGACTGATGCCAAGCATGTGGGCGAGCTTGTGTCTACAGCGTGCGCAAGCAAGCAATAGGACGCTGACTGCATTTTTGGCTTTACAGATGCATTAAATAATCAATCATTAGAAGTGCAAAAGGTTAGAAAATGTGAAAACAATTTGACAAAAAAGTGGAGCGCTAGGACCATCGTCCACACAACTCATAGATCATGTAATTCTAGAGACATAAACATATACGCTGTGAAGATTTTGAGCACTAGATCTAAGTTTTTTCTTAAATTTGTTCTTAAGAAAGATCCCAAGAAAATTATATGTCAGTTTTTATGACATGTTCTTAAACGTCAGAATTGTTTGCACCCAGGGGTGGGCTGGGGTTGAAATTCAGCCCGGGAGCTTGATTTGGAGAGGCCTTTTTTCCGATCGCACGACAGACGCAAGTGGAACTGTAATTTTAACACGAATACTTTATTTGCAGTATAAAAACAATCTAATGATATTAAACACAACACACACAGATTAGTCAGTCAGTAGAGTGTATTGAATATAATATAATTCTATGCAAAGACCTATTGCCAACCCAGTCCTGCACACTGCACCTGTACCTGGGACTGTTCTTTTGGTGGTTCCTGCTCCACTTTCCTCCTTCTTCTCCTCCTCCTCTTCCTCCTTCTTCTCCTCCACCTCCTCTTCCATCTCCTCCTCCTCCTTCTCCTGTCCCTCCTCATCTGTCTCTTCCTCCTCCTCACTGTGACTGGCATTATCCTGTCCCTCTGCATCAACTCCACGACTGACACTGGCCTTGTCAGCTAATAATAACAATAACAGCAACAATGATAAACGTTATAGTACCTTTGCAAAGAATTCAGTGTTAGAACACAAATACAATATAAAAATCAACATAACAAAAGCAGCACACACACACACACGCACACACACACACACACGCACTGTAAATGAATTACTCACTTTAATGTATTTTTCTTGAGCTGGTAAAAATGGCTATAGACCATTTCAAACCAGACAACATAAACATCCTAAATGGGTCCCTTTGTATTTCCTGTTTGAATGTATGTTAATGCAGAAGCTGACAGGAAGTAAACAGGGACCAAAGTTGTTGCCCTAGCAACAGAATAGCAATGAAACGGTCCATATATTAATGTAGAAACAGTACAGGAAAACAGGATGTATAACCTATATATTCAAATATTATCTTTTTAACTTTAAACACAGACTCTCTCCCGAAATAGGCATACACAAGTATGTCATGGCGGCGCACATGGACACAGCGGCCCCTCCAGGGATCAGCGAGAGTGAGAGTTTTGAGTGTCCTGCCCACCCCAGACATTCAGGTAGCAAAACCTACAGCCGAGGGACTTTACTAAACATCAGGGTAAAGCATGCTGCAAGAATTGTGGCACTTGGTTGTCTACGCCAGCACGGAATTTTATCGGTGTCTACGTCGGCAGCCACCCGGGAGAGGAGGAAGTGCAAGCGGTGCGAACGCAAACAAAGGAGGGGGAAGAGAGCCGGGATCCACGCTAGGCTAAAGGCTAACCCCTCCAGACCAGCAGTACCGTCGCTCCTGCTCTCTAATGTTCGCTCCCTCAACAACAAGCTGGATGAGCTACGCTTGCTAAGAGACACCCGCAGCGACTGGAGAGATTGCTGTGTGTTCGTTTTCACGGAGACATGGCTTCACGACAACATCCCAGACGTGGCCATTCAGCTGGAGGGGTTGACACCGTTCCGGGCAGACAGAGTGGCAGCTAGCTCCGGTAAGAGCCGAGGCGGGGGGCTGTGTATCTATATCAACAAGGACTGGTGTGTTAATGCCACGTTAGCTGCTAAACACTGCTCAGTTAGCGGAGCCATTCTACCTGCCGAGGGAATTCACCAACGTGATAGTAGCCGCTGTTTACATAGCTCCCAGTGCTAATGCTAAAGCTAATGCTAACGAGGCACTCGGTGAGCTGCATGACGCTATCAGTGAGCTTGTGACTGAACACCTGGACAGCTTTGTTGTAGTTGCGGGAGACTTTAATCACACCAGCTTAAAGACTGTGCTCCCCAAGTTCAAGCAAATTGTGGACTTTAAAACCAGAGGAGAGAACATTCTAGACCTGGTATATACAAACTCCCCAGATGCATGCAAGGCAATCCCCTGCCCCCTGGGGGTCGACGACGACGACGACGACGACGACGACGACGTTACTCTTCCAGACAGGCTCAACAACTTCTTTGCACGTTTTGAAGCATCAAATCCGACAATCAGAGGAAGGGCTGGACCTTCCCCACCATCAGTCGGGCCCGCCTTCACCATCAGCACAGCAGACACACGGAGGACCAGGGTCAACCCACGAAAAGTGGCAGGTCCGGACAACATCCCGGGACGTGTCCTCAGAGCCTGTGCTGGCGAGCTGGCAGATGTCCTGACTGATATTTTCAACATCTCTCTCACTCAGGCCACCGTCCCCAGATGCTTCAAAACATCCACCATCGTTCCAGTTGCCACTACCGCCCCATCACACTTACACCAATAGTGACAAAGTGTTTTGAACGTCTCGTCAAACCACACATCACAGCCTGCCTCCCTGCATCATTCGACCCTCTTCAGTTTGCTTATCGCCCCAACCGCTCCACAGAGGATGCAATATCAACCACCTTGCACTCAGTCATCACTCATCTGGACCACAAAGACACCTATGCCAGAATCTTGTACATTGATTTTAGGTCAGCGTCCAATACGATCGTCCCCGTGAGACTAATGGAGAAACTCCTCCAGATCGGCCTGGACAACGCCACCTGTGTCTGGATTTTGGACTTTTTGACCAAGAGACCACAGTCCCTTCGCATTGGGGAAAACACCTCCAACTCCAACACGCTGAGCACGGGATCCCCTCAAGTCTTTGTCCTCAGCCCTCTGTTATTCACGCTGCTAACCCACGACTGTGCGGCGGGATACGAGGGAAACCACATCATTAAGTTAGCGGACGACACCACAGTAGTGGGACTCATTCATGGAAAAGACGAATCGATGTACAGGAAAGAAGTGAAACAACTAGAGGGCTGGTGCCGAGATAACAATCTGCTGTTCAACGTGGAAAAAACAAAGGAGATGATTATCGACTTTCGGAGGTCACGGCCTGAGCACACTCCCATCAGCATCAGCCGCCGCACAGTGGAGAGAGTGGAGAACATAAAGTTTCTCGGACTGCAGATCTCGCAGGACCTGAGCTGGAACAAAAATACCTCTGCAATCACAAAAAGGGGCCAGCAGAGACTGCACTTTCTGAGGAAACTGAAACAGGCCTCTCTCCCCACCAACATCCTCAGAACCTTCTATAGAGGCATGGTGGAGAACATCCTGACATACTGCATCTCAACGTGGTACTCGAGCTGCAGTGTGTCAGACATAAAAGCCCTGCAGAGGATTGTTAGGGGAGCTGAGAGGGTCATTGGAGTTTCCCTCCCCTCTGTCCAAGAACTTTTCCAGAGCCGCTGCAGGAGCAAGGCAATGAACATTGTTAGAGACTCCTCACACCCTCTACACAGGTTCTTTGAACTGCTGCCATCAGGCAAACGGTCCAGAAGCCTGAAATGCAGAACCATCAGAATGATCAACAGCTTCCTTCCACAAGCTGTTAGACTTTTGAACTGCTGATCTTTTTATTGATCTTATCCTCACCCATTATTTATTATTATATCCTCACCCATTATTTATTACTGTCACCTATTCATTATCTACCAGTCTGGGATGATAGGGCCATACAGACAGTGCTTGCTAACCGCTCGTATCCCCCCTTAATATGCAAAATATTAGATGGACCCAGTCTGACGTTCCACTCTGTGCCACTGCCACCTGCGGCTGCGAGGGCAGGCTGCTGCTTTTGGCTTTATTGATAAATACAATTGTGTATCATCCGCATAACAATGGAAATTTACAGTGTAATTTCTAATGATGTTACCTAAGGGAAGCATATATAAAGTGAACAGAATTGGTCCGACTACAGAACCTTGTGGAACTCCAAAACAAACTTTAGGCTAGTATGTAAAGATGATTCATGGTGAACGTGATCAAACTGAAATCGATCAGACAAATAAGATTTAAACCAGCTGGGCAGAACCTTTAAGGCCAATTAAATGTTCCAGTCCCTGTAGTAGAATTTGAAGGTCAATTGTGTCAAATGTAGTGTATGTGAACGTTATTGTTATATAAGTCCTATAATATACAACTGTAAAACTGAAAAAAAGTGCAAGAACAAATTATTCTGCAGAAACATGCCAGCACAAAATGTGCTTACGTGTGCTCTTGAGTATGTCTAGAGTCTGTTCTTACCTAGGAACACATCCCAAATAAGAATATTGGTGAGTGTCAGATCTTGAAAACTGTGTTAGTGGGAGTTGAAAAGAAATGTATTCTTAAAACGGTTGGTGAATGAGGCCCAATGTTTTTATGACAGGATCTCTGTTTGGTCTTCTTATGTACACGTCACAAGGAAGAACTTAAGTGATGTTATAAACATTCCTGCCAAGGTTTGGTTTAGTTTAGTTTAGTTTAGTTGATATGAACATCACAGTAGCATTGGAATTGTACATTTATGCACAAGTACCAGATGCACTGTCACACTATTTCACTTATCACTCACTGGTGTGAAAAGATAACGCTGAGGATGGCTGCCATATCTCAAGTTCCAGCTCAAGTTTGCTTTTCCTCTCGTGTTCATTTTGTTGTTTGATTTTGACTTTTTTGCAACAAGGTGCTGGTGGAGTTATGGTATGGACTGGCATAACCTGCAGACAGTGAATATAGGTGCATTTTATTGATGGCATTTTGAATGCACAGAGATACCGTGATGCCATGACGTCAAGTTGCAGCGTTATAATGCATGGCTCCATGTTGCAAGGATCTGTACACAATTCCTGGCAGCTGAAAACATCCCAATTATTTCATTACATGCATACTCATCATGCACTGAGCTTGTTTGGGATGCTCTGTATCGGCGTATACCACAGCATGTTCCAATTCCTGCCAAATTCCAGCACCTTCACATAGTAATTGGAGAGGAGTGTGCCACCATTCCTAAAGTTTAATCTAATAAATGTGCATATGTTGGCATGGTCACTGTCACTGGACTCAAACCCGGGCCGCTGCGGCAACAGCCTTGTACAGGGGGCGCCTGCTCTACCACTAAGCCACCGATGCCCTGTGGCTGGCTATTTTCAACTGCTACTAGCTTAGTCAGGTGTACTTTTTGCCTGTCTGTGTTGATTTTATTGATAATTTTAAAGTTATTTTGTTCTTGGATTTTACAATCATGCCAACACTTTGTCCTATGTGAGGATCATGTGGTGCTCCAGAAAGTAAATGAAAAATTATTGTTGCTGTGTACTTCCCCCAAGAATAGTGATGTATGCAGATGATTCACCTATGTACATTAACATATCAGGAGCTAAGTAATGTTTTGAGCAATGAATGGCTGAATGGTGGCTGAGTTAGTGAGAATAAATCAGTGCTGAATATTTCCAAAACAAAATGCTGGTAAGTAATCCTTTGCTATCCTTATGACTTGGTGGAGGAACAGTATAACAAGTTAAAAAAGACTAAGCTACGTGATGTAACGGAGTTAATGTTTTAATGATCTCACATGCCATTACTAACTATTTTGGTCATCCCTGGAGATACACTGTTTTTGATTTATAAATATTTCGCCTGCCTGTACAATGTGTGTTGTTTTCGTATTGTGATGGGGAGCTGCAAATTCATATTGTCTGACAGTAATTGAATGCCACATTGATGGGCCCCTGCAGGCTTCATGGGTGCACCCCGTTAGTAAACAACAGTCTGCAGAACATCGAAGCATGGTAGGTCGAGTTTTACCAAGCTCCGTAATATTTATTTTAACGGGTTTTACAGGCAGTGTGTTTTATTTTATGTGTCATTTTATTTCAGTGTCATCTGTGTCTTGCTGAGCTGTGGGAGCTAACTGACCTATGTTATTTGATTTGTCTACCAGGTAACAGTATTTTTTATGTTGTTGTAACTTTGGTTAGCATGCAGTAGTTAGCATGAACAGTCTGCAGAGCATCGAAGCATGTGTCATCTGTGTCTTGCTGAGCTGTGGGAGCTAACTGACCTATGTTATTCGATTTGTCTACCAGCTGTGACCAAATAAAAATGCGTCAGAGTCGTCAATGATTGTCCATGTCGTCTATACACAACGCATGAGAGTACAACCCGCTACACTGGCATTGTGTCAGATGAGCGACTTGCATGGACTGAACACACTGATAACATTGTAACTAGAAAGGAGAAGGGCATTACTCAGACCCTCCAGAAAATCGCAATCTTGCGATCGCAATAATTAACGCAAGTTCAACGAAAGTCTGCAATATTTGTGGGGGCTTGCAATTTTTCAAAAGTCCCACGATTTTTCCGTGTTTTTCCGCATTTTCCGGCTGACTGGAAGTCGTCGCACATGCAGCGTCATCAGATGCGCCATCAGACGCGTCATCAAATCCTGCTAATGGCATTGCAGTATGGAGAAACGCTCTGTATTGACATAAGAATTTGCACTGTTTAAATGCATACAATATGTGTTGAAGCCTAAAAGCCTAAAAAGGTATGTAACACCTTAATGCATGTCTGAGATAAAAGAACAACTAAAGTGAATATGTGTTAAATTTATTAAAATATTATGTTAACAGAAGATGTAGCTTACATATTGTTTTACAGTCACATTGTCTGGTTTGAGAGCTACAATATTCACTGGTTTGAGAGCTACAATATTCACTCAGGATTTTTTGCAACATTATTGGAGTCCATGTTTTGAAGCTAATTTAACAAAACTAAAGTTAAAAAAATTGCAGCTATTTTTGTTATATTTAGTATGATTATTATAGCAAGTGATTACATGACTTATTTTTTTGGAGGTAGTAAAAAATCACATTTATTTTCTCCTTTTGTCATTAGCCCCAATTTTTGTCATTTGCCGCAATTTCCCACAAAAAATCAAATAAAAATGCAATTCAAGGGTTTTGGGCCGCAAATTCAATTTTTTTTTGCCACAAAATCCTGGAGGGACTGATTGCGGTGACCAGGAAATGTTCTGGGTGTGTGTGTGTGTGAGGAGGAGGTCAGCCCCAGCATGCAGAGAGCAGGAGAGAGGCTGCAGCATGATGATACATGGAACCAAAACTTAAAAAAGTAATAATGTCAGAGCTTATTATGACTACGGTCCTGATTAATTTTGCCCTGAGCCGACTAATACCGAGTCTCAGTACTAATCCCTAGCCGGGCCACTGGATGTGAGCCACAGGCCGCTGATTGAATAGGCCTGGATTAGATGATCATGCTATTTAGGTTGAGTAAAAAAATAAATAAAGAGGCCTTCAGCAACTCAAGACCTTTAAACCCAAACAGTGTCAGGAACCACAGCCAATCACGTCAACCACACCGTCAACAGCACAAAATGCAGAGGGCCCATCAGGCCATGTTTTAGTGATGAAGGCTGTGATTTCACTGTAAACTTGGCCTTTTACAAACTTTTTGTAAAACTATTTAAGTAAAAATGCTACTTATAGAGAGTTACTGCAATAACACAAAACGTATAAGAGGGGCCTCTGGATTTGCCAGAGCAAACTATTACTCGGCATTAATAGAAGAAAACAAGAAAAACCCCAGGTTTCTTTTCAGCACTGTAGCCAGGCTGACTGAGAGTCAAAGCTCTATTGAGCCTTGTATTCCTTTAGCCCTTAGCAGTAATGATTTTATGAGTTTTTTTAATGACAAAATTCTAACTATTAGAGGCAAAATTCAAAATTCATTTGTGATTTCTTCATCTAAATCATCAACGTGTCTCTTAGACCCCATCCCAACTAGGCTACTTATGGAGGTCTTACCTTTAGTTAACACTCATATATTAGATATGATCAATATATCCTTATTAACAGGCTATGTACCACAGTCTTTTAAGGCAGCTGTAATTAAACCTCTCCTAAAAAAGCCCACCCTGGATCCAGAGGTGTTAGCCAACTATAGACCAATATCTAATCTTCCCTTTC
>NC_065517.1:5658378-5667039 GCF_006386435.1 Epinephelus moara | reverse complement strand
CCTGACGTTTCTACCGTTTTTTTTCCCCGTTAAAGGGGTTTTTTTGGGGAGTTTTTCCTTATCCGCTGCGAGGGTCATAAGGACAGAGGGATGTCGTATGCTGTAAAGCCCTGTGAGGCAAATTGTGATTTGTGATATTGGGCTTTATAAATAAAATTGATTGATTGATTGATTGATTGATTGACAGAAATAACATATTTGCGACAGAAAGTGTTGCTTAACACTTACCTTTCATGTTGAACACATGGAGAATTTTGTTATGTCACGGACAACTTGAAACTTTGTCTTGAAATGTGATTTGTAGTGTTACTATTGTTTCCATGTAGACAGTAGTTTTAAATCCACAGTCTCTGACCTGCATGCAGCATCTCTGTCCACAGAAGCTCTGTCAGCAGCTGCTCCTGGAGAGCTGAGAGGATAGTGACCAGTCAAACTGCCTTTGTAACAGGTTATTATATGACAGACAAGAGTAATCCCTCTCTGAGTCATCAATCCCCAGGTGAAATGTATAATTTTATTTGATTTCATTATTTGGTGCTAATGTGTATTGGTACTGGTTATTGTCAAAGTATGCAAACAGCAAGACAAGTAGATGAACACAGATAGGTGATGCAGAGCCTTGAATGAGTGAGTTGATCATTCGGTGATCTGTTGGTAATGCCTCAGGGCTCCAGTAGGGGGAGACGTGCTTTGCTGCCTCACTCAATACAGACAAGTGAATGACAGAGCTCCCTGTGTTTGTCCTCATTCCTCTCTCACTACTGTTCCCCCGTTACAAACATTTGGAGGCACCGCTGGGATGGAAGAGGCGAGGTTGGCGTCCCCAAACAGAGGAGGACATCCTGCATCGATCATCCCATAAAAGTAACCCAGGTGGCAGAGAGTGCAGCTACAGTTGGAGTGATAGCCTAGCCAAGGAAAGCGTGCAATCCTGAGGTGTAAAGTGTCCACTAGGGAGCAGCTAAATCCACAGCAAGAGGCAAAACATTATCTCACAACACTGCTGGTCACTCACCTGCCAGGATGGATCCAGAGGTTGAGAATCTAAAATTTGAGATTAAAGGAGCTTTTTTCCAATTTACCACTGATCAGTTACTTCAGTGACTTCTTGAAATATCAGGAGCAAATCAAGAAAATATTGTCGACAAAACAGGTAATGCTCTTGTTTCCTATATTATTAACCATGTTGAATGGGATGAACTCAGTGAGCTTGAAGAAGAAGGCATGTCAGAACTGTTTCGCTTACTGGCCACAATAAAAACACTGCAAGACGCTGAAAAAAATGACGCACCAGAACGAGCTCAAGATAATGAGGAACTATGGCAAGCCGTTTTAACATTTAATCGCTAAGTTTGACTATCCGGAATTACCATTATAGATATCAACAACGTCATTTTGACTAGTAGTAATGTCATTGTGACTAGTATGAATTTTAATTGAAGATATCTATAACGTCACCCCCGACTAGTCAAAACTGAATTACAGATATCTATAACGTCATTCTGACTAGTCAAAACTACAGTTACAGATATCTGTAATTCAGTTTTGACTGGTAAGATTCAAACTATTTTTGCCATTCATGTGTATGGGGTTTGTCATTATAGATATCTACAATTACATTATGACTATCTATAATTCCAGTTTGAGATATCTACAACGTCATTTTGACTAGTCATAATTCAGTTGCGGATATCTACAACGTCATTTTGACTAGTCATAATTCGAATTCAAGATATCTACAACGTCATTCTGACTATCTGAAACTCAATTCAAGATATCTAGAAAGGACCATGTAGATATCTTCAATTGATGATAATTAAAGATATCTTGAACTTGAATTATGACTAGTCAAAATTAAATTGTAGATATCTCAAACTGGAATTACAGATATCCACAATTCAGTTGCAGATATCCGCAATAACAATTGCAGATATCCGCAACTACATTGGAGATATCTATAATGACAAACCCCATACACATGAATGGCAAAAATAGTTTGAATCTTACTAGTCAAAACTGAATTACAGATATCTGTAATTAGAGTTTTGACTAGTCAAAATCTAATTACAGATATCTTGAATAAGAGTTTTGACTAGGCAAAATTATGTTGCAGATATCAGTAATGAATATCCAGTCTAGCGATTAAATGTTAAAACGGCTTGCCATAGAGGAACAGGAGAAATTGAAGAGAGAACTGAAGCAGTTAAAACTTATGGTGCAACAGAAAGAAACTGAAATGCAGGAACAAGCTTACAAAAGTAAGAAGAGTGTGGTAAACAGTGAACCTGTACCCGTGTACACAGCCCCTGCTAATACAAACAACCAGCCATGGCAAAAAAGACTTTAAAATTTTGGGTCAAATTGGTGAACCTGGACAAAAGGACAGACTTTCCTTCTCCAGCCAGATTGAGAACGGTCTCCACAAAGGCTACCCTGAATCTGAAATAGCGGACGCTGTTATCAGAGCCATTGTACCCAGCCTGCAGTTGTAGAGCTATCTTGAAGGTAAAAGTGGCTTGTCCCTGCCTACCCTTAGGAGGATCCTCCGCTCACATTACCAAGAGAGGGGCACAACTGAGCTATATAAACAGCTTACCACAGAAGTTCAAGGCAATAAAGAGACTCCACAGAACTTCTTAATTAGAGGAATGGATTTAAGGCAAAAATTTTGTTTGCATCAGAAGAAGCTGAGTCTAGCCTCAAGTATGACCCTGGACTAGTGCAAAGCATGTTTATGCACACTGTACTCACCGGCCTACAAAATGAACACATTAAAACTGACCTCCAACCGTACCTGTCGCAACCAACCACCTCAGATGAGTTGCTTTTGTAGAAACTAAATGTGGCATGCACTCACGAGAAAAGGAGACAAGACAAAAAGAGGCAGACTGCACCACAATGGCACACTGGCATCCATGCTGTCCAGTCTAGTGATGTAAGTGGAGACCAGAAATGTACGGTCAGACAAAGCATCGCCACACTCCCTCCAGATGTGCTGTCTGACCTGAAGGAAATCAAAGCAGACATAGCACTGTTAAAAGATCTCAAGGCAGAGGTATCACAGATTAGAGAGTCCTTTCACAAGCCAGAGACTGCACCAAAACTGTATCCGCCTGCTACCAAAGAGATCGTGTATGGGGCAGCCAACCACCCAGCTTATGTTCAGCCATAATTGCATCAATCAAGTGGACCAGTGCTGGAGTACTGTGCTGCCAGTGACCCAAGGTGCATGACAGGAACAGCTCAATTTCAGCAGAGATTTGCACCACAGAGATTCCCAACGCCACATCCCCGACCACAATGTTTTGTGTGCCAGCAGCAAGGGGAGGAATACTGCATGCATTGCTTCAAGTGCAGGAGTGGTGAGCACTTCCGTGCAGACTGCAAAGGATACAGAGGATCATCTAAAGTGTCCCACAAATGTACCAGCTGTGGAGAGGAAGAAAAACATCAGAAGGTTCAACAATGTTCCCAGATAGCACACATACATCTGGCCGACGTCGGCCCGATGTATCAAGTTTACATCGTTAAGACGTAGCAGGGAGAGCGTTTGCTCATTGCCAAGACGTCGCTGAGACGTTGGCCTTTAATCGAAAATGACCACCACGCGACGTTCAAACGATCAATAAAAAGCTGCGCTCAGGGGGCGCTCCTTCATTAATATTAATATGCTTCGTTAACTACGACCTTTATTCATTTAGGTCGGACCTTTCAAACTACAAATATTTCACCATCCAATGTGAGAAATCAGTGCTAACATTCAAAAATAGCTGACTGTTACCCTATTTCATGTGTAAGTGTGCACAATGAAGAGTCAAAAGTCAATTTGACAAACTTTATTTTCAAATTTCCACAAACAATATCTGACGGCCAGTCCGCTTCTCCTGGCAGCCTGCAAGACACAGAAAAGACGATGAGCACATAACTTCAAGAAACAAATCCCAACTTCACCACTGTATTGTTTTTTTTAGCATTTCAGCTGTCTTTTAGCCAGATTGAAGGCTTTGGGTCCATCACTCTGCTTAATTTAGTGTTGAAACGGTTAAATAACGGGATCCGTTAACTCCGTTAACTGTTAACAGCAGCTCAACAATCAGTCCTTCATCTCGGAAAAACAGTGGCTTCAAAACTGCGCTATTACCTGTAGCCACCGGGTCAGTTTGCTTTGCAGAGGAGGAGACCTCGACTGATAAATTGCCCATAAAATCACATTAACAACATACTGAAGGCATCCTTAAACTTCACTATTTCACCTCCGCGCTCCTCTCTGCTGGTCTCACCGACACTTCAGCACCCGTTCTGGGATACACAGTGTCGGCCCGCCCCGCCTGACCTCCGTGCTCCTCTCCGCTCCTCTCCCAGACACTTGAGCACACGTCCAGGGCCCCGGAGGGCAGGCCGGGGGGCCGCGGGACCACGGGTGGCAGCTCCGGGCACTTCCACTTTAACCCAAAACGAGTGCTCACGATAACCAGATGAGCAGATAACGTCAACTAGGGAAAATAAAATGAAAACACCACAGTTGTAGCCTGTTAGCATAACATGAGCTAAACCGCTAAACTAGCTAACAGCTAACGAAAGATAACGTTAGTTGGTGGGGAGCTGTGCTAAGCTATATACACCCAGTCGTGCTTCGCCACTCACCAGGAACCTCTTTTAACGGTCACAGAAGAAACAACAAAGCTATTTTCTGCCAATTTATTCCAGTAGAGCTTACCTGAAACCAACTGCGATGAGATGCTGTGTCCTGCGAGCTCAGTTCCAAACAAACACCGCGGAGATGAAATTCCGCCTCTGTGGCGACTTCCGTATGTGGGCAGACATTCTACGGCACTGGGCCGACCCAAAGCCGACGTAACAGAGACGTTTGATGAGCTGGGACAAAAGAGTATTAAATTTGAAGATATCCGCCCATGCGGCCGACGCTTGTCAGACGTTATAAATTCAGGGCCGATGTGTCGTCCTCAGGCCGACGTCGGCCAGATGTATGTGTGCTATCTGGGTTGGGTGTGTAAAACAGCACTTTACTGTTCCAGGACATGTCAGGTTAGTCACTGGCCAGAACATAAAGACAACTGTAAATCATTCACACACCCTGAGCCAAAAACACAACAAAAACATTCATGCAAAACTATGACTGACAAAAAAATATTCTGACAAAGGAACATTTAACAGTGACTGAACTGGTAGGAAAAAAATGTCTTCTCGACTGTTACCTACGAGGGAAGTGGACCCAAGTACTCTGGGATACTGGCTCACAGATTTCTGCAATTGATGATGTCTGGAAAATTCATAATTTTCCTGACATCAAACTGAAAGACATCGCCGAGATACGTGACCCAGATGATCCCTTGCAAATTGAGGCAGTTAATGGCACAGAGATGTCGTATGTAGGGTGGGTAGAAGTGACTTTTTAGGCTATCAGCTGATACAGAGGAGTTTCATGTGCTCATGCTAGTGTAACAGGGTAGACCTGTATCGTTTTCGTTTTGGTTGCAGTGATTTTTTTATTTATGATTTGAGCACCTAGTGTGTCTATGTGTGAGTGCAGTGATTAGGTGGTTAGTGGGTGTGGTTTCCATGTGTGGTGTGTGTGTGGTGAATTGCTTGGTGATGGGCTGATGGCATGCAGGTGTGCTTGGGTGTTACCTCCAACTGCTGAGTGCTAATCAGTCACACACACACACAGTTCATTCATTTCTGCTGTGCATCTCCTCTGTGCAGTTACAGACTTTTTCTTGCCATTTTCTTGTAGTTTTGAAGGCCTTTCCTCTGGCAACTAGTTTCTTGAGTATTGTTTGGTTGTATTCTGTTAGTTTAAAGTGTATTAGATATTATATTATATTATATGATGAGCCAGTTTTGTTCATTTCTGCTGTGCATCTCCTCTGTGCAGTGTCTGGGTGTGCGAAACTGCTGCTGGGTCCAACACATATCACGGCTGGGTCGAGGTGGAGCGCTGCCTGACAAAGCAGAAGCACCAGAAGCGTAGGGCAACGCCAAACCTGACCAGCCACCAAGCAGTGACCAGATACAGCTGAACAGTCTTGTCATGAGAGTACCGGCTTGGCCACACACACAAGAAGTAGAGGACACCCAGCCACAGACACTTTGTTCCCCTTTCAATCGGACTGGCTTCCAGCCTCAGCCATCTACTTTAACCCTCTAGCTTGGGCCCCTATTTTTAGCTCTTTTTAACCAGTTATTTATTGCATTGTAACACGTTGTTACTTGTACACTTAAGTGTACAAGTAACAACGTGTTGTTATGAATGGCCAGGAAAAACAGATAGACGATGAAGAGAAGGAGAAACTAATAAATAAAATGGCTTTTCCCAAATTGAAGAAAAGGGCAATTAAGGCATTTATTAAAGCAGTGAGTGTTGAGCGAACAAGTGAGTACCTAGTGAAAACAGCTTGTCAGAAAGTAAATATACCGAGTCATAGTGCTGTCCAGGTTAAATGTCGAATACATGCCAACCCCTTCAGAGAAGACACCACATTAGTCTTTGAGCCAGATGAAAAGCCCCAGAGGCCAGAGGGACTTGAATTTTGTGACACACTTGTTCAGGTAAGGAGAGGGGCACAGCCAAACATCATCCTTAGTGTCCAAAACCCCACTGACCATGACATCATGTTAACAGGAAGAGTAGCTATCGGTACAGCACAGTCAGTCAGATCAGTGTATCCAGTCAGGACTGTTCAGGAAGGACACTCACCTGCTGATGTAATTCACATTCAGGCCCAACAGACCAAAGACCGGGAACTTAGATGAGAATCAGAGGCAGGTTGTTTGTGAGATGTTGAGGAAGGAGTCAGACTCTTTCTCCTGCTCAGATAATGACATAGATTGTTTTGAGAAGCTTCAGTTGAAAATTTCATTGAAAGATCCCGAACCTGTAGTATGGACTTATATGTCAGTCCCTAAGCCCTTAAATGAAGAAATGAAGGACTACCTAATGGATCTGATTGCACAGGGGTGGATAGAGAAATACCATTCATCCTATGCTTCGCCCATTGTTTGTATAAGAAAGAAATGTGGCTCTTTAAGTTTGTGCATAGACTATCGGGAATTAAACCGCAAGACTCACCCTGACAGGCAGCCAGGATATCATGGATGGCCTTGGAGGAAACACCATGTTCTCGTCGTTAGACCAGGAAAAGGCCTACCATCAGGGGTTTATGGCCAAAGACAGCAAACACCTGATAGTGTTCGTGACACCCTGGGACCTGTATGAATGGGCAAGGATTCCCTTTGGGCTCATGAATGCCCCAGCAGCTATTCAATGCAGCATGGAAGAGTGTTTAGAGGGTATCAGAGACAAAATATGTGTCCCATATTTAGATGACACTCTTGTATACAGCAAAACATTTGAAAACCATGTGGATGATGTAAGACAAGTATTGCAGTGACTGAGACAGTACGGGATCAAACTCAAACCAAGCAAATGTGAGTTATTCAAAACTGAAATCCGCTACCTTGGAAGAATAGTATCAGCACAAGGGAACAAAATTGATCCTGCTGACACTGCTGCCATCAGAGTGCTGAAAGACAGAAAACCAAAAACAGTTGGTGAGTTAGGACAGATTATGGGTCTGTTGAGCTACTATCGCCAGTACATAAAAGACTTTTCTCTCATCGCAAGCCCAGTCTATGAGCTAACTAAAGGACCTACCCCCACAGAAAGCCCACAGCCCCAAGGGAGGAGATTGCACAAAAAAGGAAATGCAAAAGTGGTGCCATCTCACACACCAATTGAGTGGACAGACTCGCACCATCAAGTTCTAGAACAACTGATAGACTGTCTTGTTCGACCCCGTCTTGGCTTTTCCAGCCAATGCATCCATCTAGGCTAGGAGCCGTGCTGTATCAGAAACAGAATGGGAAGCTACATATCATTGAATATGGGTCTCAGACACTGTCAGCATCAGAAAGAAATTATCACTCATGCTTATGATGCAGTGGGAACAACTGCTCGGGCAGTGGAGACACAGCCAGAGTCAAATGCTTTGTGGTCAATTGCCATCTCCGTTAACCGTAAACCTCTGTTGTCTCATTAACAGCAGGGCAGATTCAACAGGATCAGAAGGACTACCCACATATTGGGCCAGTTTTACAGTGCAAAGTGTCAGGAGTGAGGCCCTTATGCCAAGAACTGAGAAAACTTGATGTACAGAGCCGTCGTCTCCTCCACGTGTGGGATAAATTGGATGTAGATGGGAATGGAGTCCTATGGAGAAGGACAGCCCACAGAAAACAGCTGGTACTGCCCAAAAAACACAAAATCACAGCATTAAAGGAGGTACACAATCAGATGGGGCACCAAGGCACTGATAGGACAGTATCGCTGATTAGATTTTGTGATTTACATGCCAAAATGATCACAATTCATTTGGGAAAGACAAGTTCATTTTACAGGCTACGCATCATCAGCCCGTGGAGGTCTGCTCGCAGTTCCATATATTCGGACACTGCGAGCTTGGACCTCCCGGATTATGATGACCATTATTATAGCGATTAGATCATTCTGATTAATGACTGACCATTAAGACGTGTTTCTGATCAATATTTTAATGTGCACAATAATAACCTTTCACAATGTAATCATATTTTTATTTGTTATCTTTTGCATATGTGTGGCTGCTCTGTGTGTGTCTGAGC
>NC_065517.1:5655005-5657915 GCF_006386435.1 Epinephelus moara | reverse complement strand
CCCCTCTCGGGCCCTTGGCCCTCCCTCCCTATAAAAGGCTACAGCCAGTGAGCAATGGCAGCGCGTATTTTCGAAGTGAAATGGCGGAGAACGGAACAAAACGTCCACCTGAAGACGACCAGGATCCGACATTACCTCTGAAGAAACAACGGTTGTTGGCAAAGAAGTTGTCAGATAAAGAAAGGGACAGAACTTGGATTAACATTGGCCTTGCATTTCCAAGGTGGAGAGCACTGCGAGAGCTAAAGGGGCTACAATTTGACTCAGAGCTAGCTCTTCTTTGCCTGGACAGGTACAACATAAAGTCAAATGTCTGTTTTAATTAGTGTTACAGTAACGTTAGGCACATCGCTATGTCGATTCAATTGAATTTAATACAAATGTAGCATGGGTTAATGTCTGGAACTTGAGTTATTAGTGGCTCTGTCCCAGCAATGGGTCAGGCGTTACGGTTGTGTTAGGTGAGTAGCCTGGCAGCCCAGCTAACATTTGCAATTAGCATTGTAAAATGTAGCCCGGCGGGCAGCCTGGCGGGCTGTGTTTAGCTATTCCCCTGCCTACTTCAATGATGATGTACCTGTAATAAATGTAATATATTTGCTGAGATGGTGGCGAGGCTCAGTGACTAGAAGAGCTGGTAGAAGAGCTCCATAGCTGTAAGTTACTCCAGTAGCCGTAGTAGCTCTAGTGCTAACTCCAGGAGCTAACGCTAACGTCCCTACTCTTCTCCGTGGGCCGGAGCCGTGAGCCCGCCAGGCTCACGGAGAGGAGTAGGAACGTTAGCGTGGCAGCCGACTAGTGCTAACGCTAACGTCCCTACTCTTCTCCGTGAGCCTGGCGGGTTCGTGGGCTCATGGCTCCGGCTCCGGCTCACAGAGAAGAGTAGGGACATTAGCGTGGCAGCCAACTAGTGCTAACGCTAACAGGAAAGCAGGGAAATAGCTAAACACAGCAGAGACCGAGAGTGAGTGAAAGACATCGCTAACTGCTAAACTACGCCAAACTAAGTTGGCTGTTTAGGTTTTATCTGCCTGTAGTGAAACAGGGGCTAACCGGTGCTTCCTCCTCAGGCTCCACTTCACTCAGCTGCCAGCACAGCCAGTTAGCCTCCGCTAGCTTCCCAGCTAACGTTAGCCCCGGCTCTCCGTTTGGATCCAACCGGAGCACCGAGCCCTGGTTTGTTATTCAGGTTAATGTGGGAAGAAGCAGCGGGTATATCGGGCAGCTGAGTGAAGTGGAGTCTGCGGAAGAAACACCGGGACCGTCTGGATGTAATAGTCCGTGGAGATGCTGCGGTCCTCGGCTGCACAGACGAGACGAGTGGGGTGGGGGGTGTAGAGCAGAGGTAGAGGGAGGTGTGGCTCATGACACACTTTGTTTTGGTGTACAGGCAGTGCACAACAGCAAACCTAGCGGTGAAACGATTTAGCTTTTTGCCCCTTTAAGGTCAAAGGTAATGATATTGAGGACAACATCTATTTTGAGGGGGAATATGTAACAGGTTATTATGTGACAGACAAGGGTAATCCATCTCGGAGTCATCAATTCCCAGGTGAAATATATAATTTTATTTGATTTCATTATTTGGTGCTAATGTGTATTGGTATTGGTTATTGTCAAAGTATGCAAACAGCAAGACAAGTAGATGAACACAGAAAGGTGATGCAGAGCCTTGAATGAGTGAGTTGATCGCTTGATGATGGTAACAATATAGTGTGTTTGTCCTTATTCCTCTCTCACTACTATTCCCCCTATTAAAGGGCATAACACCTTCACCAGGCTGACTGACAACAGACATTGACTGAACCTAGATAATTTTCATGTCAGCTCCATGGGAAGAAGTCCACGGATTCTATTTAGCAGTCAACCATAGACAGTGAGAAAATCTTCCGCGGTGGGTTTCTGCAAGGGGCTGTCATGGAGATGACTAAAACCTTTTGCAGTTTTTCTGTTGGTGGAGTTTTTCTGTTGGCGGAGCCAAATAAATGATTAAAGTAATAAACAAATTATAATCTGCTGTCGCTTATTACTGGTCACTCGTAAATGGTGTTTGTAGAACTGCTCAATAAAAGTAATATCACACTTGAGGTTGTGCTGTTGTTTTTCATTTTCATTTCATTTTTATTTTATTTAAAAGGGACAGTGTACAGCTTAAACATAAATGTCACCATTTGATGCACTGTACCAGATTATAGCTTCAAGCTAATTCGCGTCTGTGGTCCCTTGGCAGGTCACAGTAAAAAACACAGCACAGTAACAAAACGGATAAAAACAGTATACAAGGACATACAAAGAATAACACAAAACACCCGCCCGCATTGTCTTTTTGTCCAGAATTTTTAAAGTTTCTTTGTATAAAGGCTCGAGAGGTCTTAGAGTAGAATCACCAGCCTGCCCCCAACAGGTGATACAATAAGACACGTGGGACAGAATCATGGCATACATAAATGTCTTGGCTGCATCCAGAGAGAGACAGTTTCTAATATGTCTAAAATTTGCTAGGTTGTATTTTATGGATTTAACCATTTTTTGACATGTTTCTTAAAGTTCAAATTTGGATCCAGAATAACGCCAAGATATTTAACATCAGTAACTATGTCAATTTGTTCACCTTTAATGAGAATATCAACATTAGGAGGTTGTACCATGGTTTTAGAAAAAAAACATACATTTTGTCTTATCTACAGTTAAACTAAGACATGATTGAGCGAGCTTAAGAGTGATCCTTTCCAGCGCAGTTGTTAACTGGTGTTGGGATTCACAGGACTGTGGTCAATGATGATTTGTCATTTGGTAAAATCTACACTGGACATTTAAAGGCTTCCTTCTCTGCATGCTCTTTGTTCTCCAAACAAAGACAGCTATTTGACACCCATCTCCAGGATGTCTCACCTCACACCTCAGTGAGAC
>NC_065517.1:5647810-5652477 GCF_006386435.1 Epinephelus moara | reverse complement strand
AGGTCTTACAGCTGTGTTTGAGGTTAGATAGGTACTATCTGAGGACAGGAGGTCATGAATTTTGCCTCTAATAGTTAGAATTTTGTCATTAAAAAAGCTCATAAAATCATTACTGCTAAGGGCTAAAGGAATACAAGGCTCAATAGAGCTTTGACTCTCNNNTGAGGACAGGAGGTCATGAATTTTGCCTCTAATAGTTAGAATTTTGTCATTAAAAAAGCTCATAAAATCATTACTGCTAAGGGCTAAAGGAATACAAGGCTCCATAAAGCTTTGACTCTCAGTCAGCCTGGCTACAGTGCTGAAAAGAAACCTGGGGTTGTTCTTATTGTCTTCTATTAATGCTGAGTAATAATTTGCTCTGGCATTGCGGAGGCCCCAGTGTTAGACTTGCAAGCACAAGGTTTGCAACTAGCTTTCCAGCAACAAGGAACTAAGTGAGTTAGCACCCAGCGTCTAACTCTGCAAGGACCCCGAGCGACTGGCTTCCTTGGATCAGAACCTTTGGAACAAGGACATAGCAACGACAACATGCCAAACGGTGCCAATCCTTTGATCTGACATCAGATGTGACGGGACAGTCGATATAGAGATACATTTATGTGCTGATTGCGGAAAGTTGCATTGAATAGTGGTTTTTGTGGGTATTTATTGCATTGTTAATGTGCCTGACATTCTGGAATGGGTATTTATTGCATTGTTAATGTGCCTGACATTCTGGAAACCTGTCTGTGAGGTTTTGGTGACGTATGCGCACTGTCCGCCGGTCAGCCAAACTTTGACTTACACCGGCTGCGCTCCGCCTACGCTGACAGTAGACCTGGTTTCAGCTGGCGAGCTTTTAGCGCACCTTCAGCGAAGCGTTTTGGCACGAAACTGTCACTGCGCCAAGCTGGATCTGTCGACACCTCCCCCTGCTGCTCCGCCACACCCATTTCAGTGCACCTCGGTCCGCCAAACTACCAAACTGAGCGCGCCTCGGGTTGCGCTGCTCGAAACTAGCTCTGTGCGGGGTTCGCCACCCTGCGCCACCCTGCGCCATGCCAGGAAACTAGAGGCCATTGTTGTGATTGTTTGCAGTTAGGTCATTGATTAGTTGGCTTCGCCAAAGCTAAGTGTTTAGTTTGCTAATACTGTTCACAAACAGACTCTTGCATACAACTAAACAATCTCTGCACTAATCCAGACTGTTTGCAACACAAATCACAATCACATAGACTCATTAACAAATAGGCTTTCAACAGAGGCATCTCAAAGTTCCCGCTTCTTTTCCTTTGTCTTTGTCCTGACCACACGGTCAGACAAACACCTCCCCCAACCTGAAGCCAGCTTTGATTCGGCGATCTTGTAGTTCTCTGCTGTCAGCCATTTTGTTTTGTAGGCCAAACGGCTCTTTGATCACCACACCTGCCTTTGTCTTTCTCTCTCTCTCTCCCTCTCTCTCGCACGCACACACNCTTTACTGTTAATTTTGGTTATTGTCATTAATTTCATTATTAATCAAAACTCCAAATTAATAGTTTAGCATATTTTATGAGACTGATATCTTTTTATGATTTAATGTTAACTAAGTCACATTATTAACATTATTATTAATTATTACTAATAATTATTAATTATTTCCAATAGCCAATTGACCCCAACATATTTGGTGCCTCCGTTTGAAGCCCAAATTTAAATCTCTACATATTTGGTGTCCCTTGGTGAGGCCTAATATGTTGATCACTACATATTTGGTGCTGCCATGTGAGACCTAAAAATATGTTCCCAACACTGGGCAGCTCCTAAGTCAGCTGTTTTAGCATGTACATATACAACAGTGTCATCTGCGTACATCTGTAGATCTATATCAGCACACTGTTCAGCAAGATCATTAATATAAAGCCTAAATAATAAAGGACCTAAAACTGATCCTTGTGGAACACCCATAGTGCACTTCATGTAACTGGACTGTGCATCACAAACTTTAACACATTGCCTCCTGTTTGTTGTTTACATCAAGATGTAGATATTACTATGGCTGTGACCCCAACCCTAACCCCGCTGGATCAAATGTACAAAAATGTTGAATGCTTTTTAAAAGTTATATTTATTTCTTAAACTTTCTTAAACTTTCTCTTTCTTAAAACATGTATACTAAAAGGTTACTTTGCTATGTAGTTAGCATTAGCTATGCATCAGCTTAATGTTTAATATTAGCCTCAGCTTCCCGTTCTCCATCCAACTTAAAATGTCATACCAGGTTGGAAGTTGTTGCATCATGTCTGACCTGTGTGTTTTGTATATTGCAATTGGTTTTTTGTTGACCTCCACATACATTGTGTACGCAGACAAAAATTATCTTTGTCATCATTTTATCCAAATGGCACTTGGCACTCTTTGTTGTTCTTTCCTGCAGCTTGACTGGATGCTGTCAGATTTAGTCAAACAAGTGGATCTGTGGAATTAAGTGTTGACTTGCTGGGAATGAATAACATTAACATTGGATGATTCAGGAAATCAAGGTTATACTCCAAAGAAGCTAAATAAGCTTCTTTTTTTCTTTTTTTTTTGTTTAAACATTTTAAAAATCCTTAACCATCGTGGACCCCCATCAATCTGTGCTATCACAGTTAGTAAATCTACTTTCACTTCATTTGTTTTAACACAACTCATAAATCAGCTGGTGAATTAGTCTATTTTTGTACAAATTTTGTTTGTTACATGAGCAATATGATGTCCAAATCCAAATTAGTATTGTATAACAGAAACATCAGTCTCATGCTAGTTATCTGACATATGTGACTGTGTGAGAGAGAGAAGTTTGAAGATGAAGTGCACCAGTAGTTTAGCATTCATTCACTTGAAGAGAATAATTAAGATATCTGCCAAAATAATAGATTACTACCCACAAAAGTATACACACAGAATCCCAGATATAAAGTGTACATGGATGCACAGGTATGCAGAAGAGACAGTTATTTCCTAAAAATATCTTACTTACTTCGGCTTTGAAACAAAGCTGAAATCAGGGTGCACCAAACATCAAGTCCATTATGAAGAAAATGCAACAAGCCCTCCCCTCAAAAGCTGGCCAAAAAGGTCTTTTGTGTAAGCAGCTAATTACGACCTATATTTACATTTATTGTTAGGCAGTGACCATAGTAATAATGACAGGAGGAAGTCAGGCGTAGTATAAAGAGTGATAAAGTTAGCGTAGGGAGGAGGTTGGAGTGAACAGATGGGTTAAACAAACACAGAATTTTCACGCAGGAAACCGCTGCTCATCTCTCACATGAAACCAGAAGCTAACATTGACTTATTTTAAGTACGTACTGACATCAAATAAGTAACACGCTTACATCACTAAAATGGTCTACCACAATCTTATTTTAACCCAAACCTTTTTTCTAAACCTAACCAAGTAGTATGCATAATTGTGGCCATTTAGTGTTTACCACGCATTCAAAACTGCAACCATCAGTGAGCGTTTGACGCTGGTACTCTCCAACAGTCATGTACGTTGTTTTGGGAGTCATTGGCAAACAACCTATTCTGTTGTTTTGGTGTGGGGATGAGTTATGAAACTATCCATGTATTCTTGAAATAACACATATAACACATGTCCTCACTTGGAGAATGAGAACACAGTTTACAGCCTGGCATCACTGTGCTACACACAGAGGGGTGTGGAATCACAACGGATCTTCTCTGATGAGGAATGACAGAGTGAAAGAAAGAGTGGGGATGATAGGAGGACAGAAAGGTGTAGAGTGCGTGCAAGCAAGTGCATGGCTGAGCGGAGCTCTTCCCCTGGCTCTGTGCCATTCATGGGCAGTATATGAAAGGGAGAATGTATACAAGGACACAAACACATTACTGCCACTAAATGGAATGTCATACACAAAGACACACATACTTCCCTACTCAGCAGGCCTGTAAAACCACAACATCCCTCCTCCTGCTGCTGCTACTGCTGCTGCTGCACACCTTTGCCTGCATTATTATCAGAAAAATGTGGGAGGCAGGGATGGAGAGGTAGAGTATAAGGGGGGATGGGCAAATGTAGGACAAGAGGAAGACGGAAAGGTAGACTGGAGCTCTTGTCCGGAATAGGTATTCATATATCTATAATACTCACATGATACTATGATTCTATGCTAAATAATACTTGTGTCAATGATACTATGATATTATGCTACAGTCCCCTCCACAAGTATTGGAACGCAAGGCCATTTCCTTTGGGTTTTTTTTTGTTGTACACTGAAGACATTTGGGTTTCAGATCAAAAGATGAACATGAGACAAGAGTTGAGAAATTCAGCTTTTATTTCCTGGTATTTACATCTAGATGTGTTAAACAACTCAGGACATAGTACCTTTTGTTTGAACCCACCCAATTTTCAAGTGAGCAAAAGTATTGGAACATGTGACTAACAAGCATTTCCCGTTACCCAGGTGTTGCCTTTTAGAATGATTGTTTAAACATTATATAGCTCTGAATGCGGTCCGGGGGGCAGACACCGTCTCCACATTTAAGACTAGACTTAAGACTTTCCTCTTTGATAAAGCTTATAGTTAGGGCTGGCTCAGGCTTGCCTTGTACCAGCCCCTAGTTAGGCTGACTTAGGCCCAGTCTGCCGGGGGACCTCCTATAACACACCGGGCTCTCTCTCTCTCTCTCTCTCT
>NC_065517.1:5627490-5646779 GCF_006386435.1 Epinephelus moara | reverse complement strand
GATACGTGAAAATATAAGAAATTTAAACAATAGTATTTACAAATATATAGTTAAATAAACAGGAATTATTAACAAACATAAACGTAAATAAATATATATATATATATATATATACATATATATATATATATAAATATATATACATATATATATTGTTGAGTGTGTGTGTTAAAGAAGTGGCAACATGGAGAAACCAAAGCGAAAGAAAGAGAGTGCGGAGAAGCTGCGTGCAAAGAGACTGAAGAATCTCACTGTAGACGCTGCAAAATGTGTTAAGATCACATGTTCGCTGGAGGGGCTGCTGTAGCCTCCACGTCCTCTGCCACAGCAATGCTCCAGCAACAGCAGGTTGAAGGTGAAGACAGCAGCAGCGGGCAGGGAGAGGAGCAGCCAGAGATGCAGGCTTTTGACAGGGAAACCGAGGAACAGAGTGAGCGGGAAAGTGTAGTACAACCGGTAAGCAGGTAGTAATGTTAGGATAATACAGGGACTTTGAGGTGATGGAGGTAACGTTAGCTCTATTACATGAGAATGATGAGCAATGGCGATTGATTAGTATCAATATTAATTGGTATTGCATACTTCCCAAAATCTGGCAGCCACGGCTACATCATAGCAGTTTAGATATTTAGGTTAAAGGTGTGTTGAAAGGCTGCATAGTAGTTCGAATTTGTAGCAACCTTCTATGCTGTGGTTAAACATAAATGTTTTAAAAAGCACTCAAACAAGTGAAATAACAGATTTTAAAACTGCTAAGTAAAAGCTTTGCAATTTAAGCATTACTAAAGTAAGTGTAAAAAAAAGTATAAAAGTATTATTAGCAAAAGGTATGCCCACATTGAATAAGAGTAAGACAGTGTCAAATGCTTTTAAAACATAGTTGCTTTGCATGAGTTCATACAGCAGCCCTGTTTTTAGCCTGATACAAATGCATGTTATAGCTTTTCAAAGGAGGGAGCACCTTTTAACCTGAAGAATTAGAATTGAGCTGCTACATCAGGGAAATTCAGAAAATACATATTAGAGATGATATCAATAAAAAGGATAAAAGAATCAATTGAACTACACAGAGCAGACATAAGTGGTGGAGTTAACAACAGACGCTAAACTTCTGATATTTAGGATGTTGATGATACATTATGCTTGAAATAGAATATACCTAAGGAGGTAGAACTGTGTGTTGAGTAAATTAACTTATTTGCTTTCCACAATGGTTATTTGATAGACTTCTAAAGTAATCCATCCATCCATCTTCTAACCGCTTCATCCTCTTGAGGGTCGCGGGGGGGCTGGAGCCTATCCCAGCTGACATTGGGCGAGAGGCAGGGTACACCCTGGACATGTCGCCAGACTATCACAGGGCTGACACATAGAGACAGACAACCATTCACGCTCACATTCACACCTTTAGAGTTATCAATTAACCTAATCCCCAATCTGCATGTCTTTGGACTGTGGGAGGAAGCCGGAATTTCTAATAAGCCCAAAGGCAAAAAGTTATGGGGTTTTTTTGTTTGTTTGTTTTTTAATATGATGCTGTTATTATTTATTTGGTTATAAGCATGCCTGAAGCCAACTCCAGCCCTTTCTTTTTGGTTATCTTGGTTGGTGGTGTTGGTGCATGACTATGAGCCTTTTCCGATTATTATCAAAAAATAAAAATGTAACCTTAAGATACTGAATAGAGCTGAATAGATAGAACCCAAAGAAATTAGTGGGATAGTCCCATATTATAGTGTTTTGATGGTTTAGATTGTTGCACAGTTTTTCCAGGTAGTTCCAAATATTTTTATTTTTAATTTAGTTTTTTAATTAAGTTTTCAATATACCACTTGATACATTGTAATAATCTCTCCCTCTCTTCCTGTCTAGTCAAGCCAGGCTGATGAGGTAGCAGTTGAGGAGAGAGAAAAAGACTAGACTACTTTTCTCGTCCTGAGCCTGCTAGAATGCAAGCATTTTTAAATCATCACCCTGTAGCAGACCGCCTACAAACAGCAGGCTGCTCCTTCTCTTCTGAGCAGAGGAGGAGTGGGTGTGACAGCAGGGGAGTGGTTGTAATGGTGAAGGAGGGGTGTGGTCAAGCAGAGGAGCTGAAGATAATTGCTGACTGCATACACCTGTGAGGAGTGAGAGGAGGACAGAGCCAGTGTGGAGGAGAGTGGCATGAGAAGAGGAGTTTTTGAACCGAACAAAGCATTTTCTGAGTCCAAGTTATTCACCTTTTGATTGATCTTCACAAGCTCCTTGAGGTGAGTTCTCCCTTCATGGAGGAACTTGAAGATCCTAACATTGCAATCATGAAATTAATACTTTATTGTGATTATTGTTGTAGTGGAGCGGAGGATTTGGGAGCTGAGAAACCGCTGACTTGTTGCTCTGCAGCTCCGGAAAACGTCAAGAGCGGGTTTGATCAATTCCTTTTTTTGCTCTTATGATGTCTTTCCACGGAAATACTAAGTGTACAAGATAATCTTGGATGTGCTGAGTGATATGGTGGCTTACTGGAACATTCCTGCTGATAAAAGGCTCTCCTCACACCTGTCTGCTCTCACCAACCTCACCGTCAACCAATAATCCGGCCCTCTCATACAACATCTCCATTCCCCTCTCCAACCCCATAAACTTATCCCTCATTACCGAGCCTGGATTTCCCCTCTTTCAACCCCTCAGAGACTGACTGAAACCCCCCTTACACATACACACACACACACACACACACACACACGCACACGCACACGCACACGCACACGCACGCACACACACACACACACCCAGAGACACACTCATTCTCATAATGGACAGTGAAAAAAAAGGAGTCACATTGAGACTCTGGGACTTTTATGTTTTTGTTTTCAATATATGTTCCTGTTTCTAAGAAAGTGACTTTGGTTTGTGTAAAGTGTGAAAGAAATATTGAAATAATCACTTGTTTGAAACTGCATTTTGACCTTGTGACCTGATTATTTGTGTTTTGTAGCGTGGGGCAGGTGAGGCCTGAGCGGCTCCCTGAGTATTTATTGACAGGCTTAAGTGCTTGTCTGGTGCCCAATTTATTTAATTAACTTTAATCAATAACTCCTAAATAAGAAAGTTCTCTCAGGCCTTAAGTTACGCTACAACCCAAAGCAAGATGCTACAAACCCTGTAGTGAAGAAGGTGTTCACTAACAAAGATGGCACAAGCAGGAAGTGGCTGACGTACTGTAATCAACGTCATGCTTTATTTTGTTTTGTATGCTTGGCCTTTAGCAAGCCAATTGATTCCAGCACATTCATAACTGGAATGTCAGACTGGAGACATGTCCACCAGAGAGCTGAAGAGCATGAAAAAAGCATAGCGCATAGAGCTTGTGTTGAAGCTTATTTTTTAAACTGCTCAAAAGCTGACATAAACAGTTTACTTAGGGGAAGACAGCTAATGGTTCACAGAGAGCAGATCAAGAGGAGGCGCCAGGTCTTAGATCATGTTGTGGAAGTTGTCAGAGTAATAGGGGAGAGGGGCCTGAGCTACAGACAGGAAGCGAATGAGGCTACTTATACTTTGGAGGACAATAGCCTTGACCATGGTAATTTTTTGGAACTCATCACTTTGCTGGGGAAATATGATGTGGCCTTGAAAGAGGATCTCAGTGAAGTAATTGAAAAAAGCAAAAAACTTCATGAATCAGCATCAGGCTCAAGAGGCAGAGGTTCCCTTGTCACTCTACTTTCTAAATCAACTGTCAACTCAGTGATTGACACGATACAAAACTTGATCAAGGAGAACATTGCCACCGAAGTCCTAAAAGCTGGAATGTTTTCTGTCCAACTGGACACCACAGAAGACATTACAGCACAAGACCAGTGCTCAGTTGTCCTCAGGTATGTGACTGATACCATAAATGAGAGGCTTGTTGCTGTGGTGAGATGCAGTGCATCTACTGGAGAGTCATTTGTTCAGTTGCTGAGTGATGCTCTTGACAGTCTGAACTTGGACAAAAGCCTCTGCATTGGAAATGCCACAGATGGGGCTTCCAACATGCAAGGAAGGTACAGAGGCTTCTCCTCACTGTTAGCATCACAGTCCCCTCACCATGTTCATGTGTGGTGCTATGCACATGTCCTGAATCTGGTTCTCTCTGATACCACTGAAATTGTGATTGAGAGTGGATCACTTTTTCATCTTCTTAGTGAAACAGCAGTGTTTATCAGGGAATCTCATCAGAGGATGAACATATGGGAGAAAGAAAGCCACAGCAACAGACACGCTGGTGGGCAAAGCATGACGCTTTAAAGAAGATGTTTTGGCTCATTCGGAAAACCCCAGGACTGTCTCTACATTGATGGAAAAGGCAATGTTCGGACCAAAGCAAGGGGATACAAAGATGGCCTTCTCAGACATGATACGATCCTTACAGCTCAATTATTCATGAGAATATTTGAGCAGACAACACTATTGTCAAAGTACCTGCAAACAGGAGGGATGGACATCCTCTCTGCCCACAGGATGGTGATCTCTACACGAGGCCCTAAAACAGATGGCAAGGGATTTCAAGGCAGTCAAGGATGCAGCAGACAATTTTGTCAGGTGGGCAAATGAAAAGCTGGTGGAGCAGGATGAGATGGACATGGAGGTGGAGGCTTCACTACCTCAGAGGAGACCGAAAAAGAAAAAATCCATGCCAGGAGAGATGTCTCAGGATGAGACATCCAGTAATGCATTGGAAACTTATGAGGTAAAGGTCCACAACCCAATAATGGACACAGAGGCCATTCAGAGAAGATTCCTGGCACATGGCAGTCTATATGCAGACTTATCATTTCTGGACCCCAAAAACTTTCCACAAATCAAAACCAGTGCTCTTCCTGCTTCTGCACTCCAAGATCTCAGCAGGTGCCTGATTAAATTTGACAATTCAACAACAGTTGTCAACCTGCAGTCAGAACTGAAAAGCTTGGCAAGCCAGCGGGAAAGGCTCAAACAATCACCACTGGAAGAATATGTATCCAGGACTGTGGAGGAAGGACCTGATGGAAACAAGGAGGAGATGAAAATTATCAACAAAAGCTGTGCCTCTTGCAAAAACTGCCCCGTGTTGCTACCAAATTCTCCTCAGATTCAACTTGCTCACAGATGCATCTGTTGGTCTTCTTGGTCTTGTATACAAGTATTTACTGACCCTCTCAGTGACCCAGGTAGCCTGTGAACGGTCATTTTCGACCCTTACATTCATTAAAAGCAGACTGAGGAACAGCTTATCTGCAAGCAAGTTAGAGGCTTTCATGTTGATGGCCACAGAGAAAAAGTGAACTCCTTCAGAAGCTCCTACTACACTAAGGTGAGAGGATATTTTTAATACTAACACCAGTAATATTATTCAGTGAAATGTAGTATTCAAAATTACACAAAACTGATGGTGGGACTCACAAAACATCTCCCTTTCATGGATCCCTCTGTTTTCCTCTTAGGAAGCCCTTGTCTCTGAGGTTTTGATGACTGTTCGTTTTCACAAAGTAAGCATATTGACACGGTAAGAATATTATACGTGAATCTGATATAATAATGCTCTAATCAAATTACTTTAACCAGTAATTTATGAATGAATTTTGTTATTTCCAAGTCGCACCTCTCTGTAACCCCCCCCCCCCCCCCCCCCCCTCCCCCNACCCCCCCCCTCCCCCCCTCCATTTCAAGATCCTTATCCCTCTGGGATTCACCGTTGTTCATAAGATTGACAGGCATTTGGTTTCTGGGTAAGTGAGTAATCCATCTGATTTTTTTTTAAATTAACTTTTAATATGAGATTTTCATTGTTTATATGTCTGTCATTCTTTTAGGATACCATTTTTTTTCGGGAGGATTTTGTCATAGATATTCAGGGGCCATAAATCTTGATTCACCAAGTAAGTCCACAATACATTTATATGCCTATTTATCCGCCTTTCCCATGTTTTTCCAATTAGTAATCTTTGTAATGGTTTCATTTCACTCAACCAATATCCATAATGTCCCTTTCTGTTACTTCCTCAGTATCTAAAGGTTGTTATGTTCAAGGAGGTCTTTTTTTCCTTGGTTTGGTGTTCATATGTAGCATCTTGACTTGCTAAACACAGGCCATAAAGCTGTTTTTATTTTCATATTTCAGGATCCCCTTACTCTTTCAGTCCTGAAAGGTTGCTTTATTTCTGGAGTTCATATGAAGCAAATTGAGTGGTGAGTATAATTCCCTGAATATGTTATAACACTGCTGAAATCTATTCCAAATATCTTAAGCTGTCATTTTCAAGTGAATGTCAACTTTTTCACGTCTCACCTCTCTGTCCCTCCCTCTTTAGGATATCCTGTTCCTCTCTAGGATCTTCTGGTGTACATAGTTGTTCATAGGATTGGCAGGGTTTGTTAGCATTTTTTCCAGTCACGTGAGCTATCCACCAAGTGAGTAAACATATATACACCTCACCACAATAATTAGAGTTGAGTTTGGGATAATAGTAAAATACATTCCTTCGGGGAACACATACATAAATTACAAGTCGGTTGTGCTCCGCTAATTATGAGGGGCCGGTCTAAGCCAAAAATGCCAGGGCCGATTTTTTTGTCCCAGTCCAGTCCAGCCCTGCTGTGAACTCTGCATTTGTTGTCAAGAAAGGATACACCACTATGAAGACCAGAGAGCTGTCTTTGGGAGAAAAGCAAGCCATTTTGAGGCTGAAAAAAGTGGGAAAAGCAATCAGAGCCATTGAACAAATATTGGGCATAGCCCATTCAACAGTTTGGAATGTCTTGAAAAAGAAAGAAACTACTGTTTTACTGAGCGACAGACATCGAACAGGTCGGCTAAGGTTAACAACAGCAGTTGATGACACAAATATTGTAAGAGCTGTTAAGAAAAACCTCAAAACAGCAGTAAGTGACATCACCACCAACGTCCACAGGGCAGGAGTGAAGGCATCACAATCCACTGTTCAAAGAAGACAGCAAGAGGAAAGATATAGAGGCCATACCACAAGATAAAACCACTCATCAGCAGTAAAAATCGGAGGGCCAGATTGGAATTTGCAAAGAAGTACAGAGATGAGCTACAAAAGGTCTGGAACAAAGTTTTCTGGACTGATGAGACCAAGATTAACCTCTACCAAAGTGATGGAAAGGCCAAAATGTGGAGAAAGAAAGGACCTGTGTATGATCTAAAACATACCAGCTCATCTGTGAAGCATGATGGAAGTAGTGTCATGGCTTGGGCTTGCATGGCTGCTTCAGGTATGGGTTTACTTATCTTTATTGACGATATAACTCATGAGGGTAGCAGCAGGATGAATTTAGAAGTCTACAGAAACAATTTGTCTGCCAAATGTACAGAGAAATGGATCCAAATTAATGAGGAGGAGCTTCATCACGCAGCAAGACAGTGACCCAAAACACACTGCCAACACAACAAAGGACTTCATCAGGAGGGAAGAGTGGAAGGTGTTAGACTGGCCACGTCAATCACTGGACCTTAACCCATTGGAGCATGCATATCACCTCCTGAGGAGGAGGAGACTGAGGGGAACCCCCCCCCCCCCCAAAAAAAAAAAAGAACAACAGAGGCTGCGGTAAAAGCCTGGAAAAGCATCACAAATGAAGAGTGCAACAGTTTGGTAATGTCAATGAGTCTCAAGCTTGATGCAGTTATTGCTAGCAATTGGGTGGGTTCAAAGAAAAGGTACTATGTCCTGAGTTGTTTAACACATCTAGATGTAAATACCAGGAAATAAAAGCCGAATTTCTCAACTCTTGTCTCATAGTTGTCTTTTGATCTGAAACCCAAATGGCTTCGGTCTACAAGAAAAAACAAAGGAAATGGCTCTGCGTTCCAATACTTTTTGAGGGGATTGTATATAATATTCACATATGATACAATGCCTCTATATAATACTGGTAATATGATAATATGATACTACATGATACTCATATATATGAAACTATGATGCTATGCTATTTAATACTCATATATAATACTATGCTATATAATACTCACATATGTAGCACGTTTGCAACACACCACAAAATCACCACGACACCACGGATCTCTTTGGATCTCTTTTACTGAATGAGTCTGTAATGGTACAACATGTGACAGGGACTGCATCAGTTCACATCCTTCTCTCCTCTCAGGATACTGTCTCTCTCAGCTCCAAATGCAGACTGAGTACAACAAAACATTTATACAATTTCTATAGAACATAAATAAAATGAACAGCATGATCAACATGATCAAGCATGAATTGAAACAATCGCATAGTGGTTATATATTTTTTTTTTTCCAATCATACCTGTAATGGTACAACATGTGACAGGGACTGCATCAGTTCACATCCTTCTCTCCTCTCAGGATACTGTAAAGGATGCATAAAATAACAAAGTAGAACAAATGACAAAAATAAATATGCCCTGTCTCACATGTCTAATTCATCACAGAGTAAGCACATTGACCTTGTGTGCACTTAGACACACACATACTCAACAGTAGACAAATAAAAATACACTTTACATTAATTTTTTACAAATCCCAGAGAAAAACTATATTTCCCATAATGCCTTCCGTCGCCAAGCGCGACTTGATGCGAGCAGCGGCACTTCAAAGCAACACAGTTGAAAACAATGCAACGCTAACTTCTGCGGTAACGTCAAAACGCTTTACAGTACAGACTTGTGCTTTATGCATTACAACTGTCTTACATAGCTCTTCGAAATATCTTTACAATGCTGTGTTTTAAACACTAGGACGACTTTTAGAAGCTAATTTGCTCCGTCAACATACCTGTCTCTCTCAGCTCCAAATGCAGACTGAGAGAGAACTTCTAATGCGCATGTACCACAGCGAGTGTGGTACACTGAGTGTTCACTGACCAAAATACTCAACATGTTCTCATGAAAATAAAGGTACATAAATATTACTCCTTTGTTAATACTGGAAACAGTCTCACAACAAGGTTATGATTGACCTAACATAATTATTGAGTGTTAAATAAAATTATAAAAGTATGATAAATCTGTATACCCCTCCTCTCACTGTCAGCAATTGGCACATACCAACTCACTTATTGAACAGGGGCTTAAAGTTAGCTGGAATACCAAAACACACTATTACATATACAATACGATGATACTATGCTAGATGATACTTATATGACACAATAATACTATGCTATTCATTCATTCACTCAAATGTTTGATACTATGATGCTATGCTGTATAATACGCATATGTTTGTTGCTAACTTAACATGATGTGACATTTCTCACGTGACATACCTTACATACGTCACATGACATGCACCATGTACTTCCTACAAACACATATTACATTATGTTCTTGAAATAACTCAACATTGACTTTTGGTTTCACAAGGGACACAAACAGTGGTCTCTTGGATGAAAGTCCTGAATTTGTTTGACCCATCCACTTCCCATTCCTCAGTCCCACCCTAAGCAGACTTTGACGCTGTCTATACTACATCACATGACTTCCTCCTTTGCACTTGTCATAATTACTACAGCCACTAGAGGTCGCCACCTAACAGCAAATGAAAATGTGGGTTGTATTTGCTGCTTGTATAAATGACCTTTGTGGTGGTATTTTGGACAGTCTGTATGTGGCCATTACAGGGTAATGGGCCTAAGCAGCTACAAAGATATGATAAGAGGAGAACAGCCTAACCCACTTGAGAAAGAATGCAACCATACCTACCCTTGCAGCTGGCAGAAAGCAAAAAAAGCACCAGAGTGTATGTTCTATCAATACTACTGTAACTGAAGCACGCATTAGAAGTGAAACAGGAGGGCTGAGCAGCTAAGGACAAAAAAGATGAACAGGCAGAGAAATGGGCAAACTCTAGACAATCTGTAAAGACACTTAGACTGAAAGAGGATATAGATGAAAAACAAGATGGGCCTGAGGATATCACTTTGTCTATGCATTCATAAAGCAAGCAGAATGCAATGGGAGCAAAAAAACTTGACTTCTGACAAAGGAGGCAGGGGATGAGATAGAATTAAGGCAGAGGAAGAACTGAACACTTCCCTGATAGTGCTAAGGAAGGCACTGAATGTTAGAGAGAAACAAAAATTAGTGAAGACAGCATTTCAGATTCATTCAAATTAGCCAAATCACCTGCAAGCATGGAAATATCAGTGCTCTGACTGCAGATCACATAGAGAAGACATTCAATAATGTCCAAGAAGGCACAGGTAAAAAGGCTATACCATCTAAAGCCAAAAGGGAGAGATCTTATACATTTATTTATTTATTTATTTCCACATTTATTTCTTTATTTCTACATTTATTTATTTCTGTGTCAGTGTCACACAGAAATGTAAATATGCTAATTAGGTAGGCAGGCCTACGTCAGTAAAGCCCGATTGGTCAACTGGGCAAACCAGACAGAAGCAAACGATTTCAAATCCCATGATCGTCTCAATTGCTGCCTTCTAGTGCTGTGGGAAATTAAATACACATCTACAACACAGAGGAAAGACGCAGCAAATTGGACAGTTGCCTAGATGTCTAGAGCAATTTCTAAATATCACACAGTCTAAACAGTTTCTAACATGCATGTTTTTTTTCTTCAATGTGCCTCCTATGATATTTTACATTAGCCATTTATATATATATATTTTTTTTTTTTTGCCGTTTTGTGACACTCTCCGTGTCGGATGAAGGAGAAGGTGGCAGCACGGAAGTGTTTTGGACTCGTGTAAGGTAATGTTACTTCATAATACAATAATTTTGAGCTCGTGGCACGATGCTTCAACATTTTCAATTTGGCAACGCTGTAATTGACCTTTGTAACTAACGTGTAACTTTAGCTAACAATGGCGTCGGGCGGGAGGCATCTAGCCGACCTGTTGCCTCAAGTGGTGGAGCAACTTGAACACAGTAAGTCCATTCTGTTAGCAGTTATATAGTGAATGACTGATATATAAGCTGCAGTATTAACTTTAACTGGATTAGCCAACCATGATTACCATGATTCATTAGCCTCCTTGTTATTTTTTCATGCAGCACCGGGTGCCGTCGTGAGCGCGCCAAACTCCCCTCCACTGCTCGCTCAACACACGCCCGGACACCCGGTGGACGGTAGGTTTCTGCAATTGACATTTTGACTATCTGTTGTTCAGTTAGTGTTACTAGTTTAACTACAGTTTGCAGTAGTTGGGTGTAGGCATGTGCTGGTTACCGGGTTCAAGGCAAGGACAACAACCTTTAGTATGTTAGAATGTCTTTTAGGTCGTTTTCACACCTGACCAAGCGGACTCGGTTCGATTGGGGAGCTGAAAGTCGCAACATTGTTGCATTTATCACTTGTTTCGGTTCTGCTTTCACACTGTGATTTCTGAAGCGCACCGAACTTTCTGAGCAGCATCACGTGGTTGAAAGGGGCGCTCGTCGATTGGACAAAGTAGGAGGGGAAATCCCTCATGCTTCCTCACATTATTTTAGGGAATGCTACAATGTTAGTGAACGCAACTGTTCCTATAATGCTATCGTAGCTTGTCAGGGATTGATTCTGTTATTTTTCTAACTTCTAACGATCTAACGTGACAACATATGAGCTCAGAGTTTAAGGACTGTGACTGTTGGTAGTTGTGATTTGATTTTGTTTAAATATGCCAAATTGTGAATTTATGGGTTATTGTTGTTCAGACAATTGAGCTAAGCTAGCTAGCAACTGCTAATGTCAGCGGTCACTTGTTGCCATAGCAACAGTAAACATTCACGTAAGGACTAATGAGCTGTAAATAGAGATGCAGAATCAAGCTATATTATAAATACAGATGAGATACGTTGTATTTTAGCACAGAATACATGATTTTAGTAAACCTATAGAAAATAATTAGTTTAATTCGCATAATTTACCATTGAATTTATCCGTACGCACTGCGTATAGCGTCACTACGTATATTTGGTCCTGTGTTTGGTCCGGTGAGCTTCACACTGCATACGAACCGAACCAGGGTTCACTTGCAAGCGAACCGAGACCCACGTTTTCAGGCGGACCAGAGTTCGCTTGTTTGGTCCGCACCAGAGTTCGGATGAGCTTTCACACCAGCCCAAACGAAGCGGACTATCCGAGGAAACGAACTCTGGTCCATTTAAAGCGGACCAAACAGCTCTGGTGTGAAAGCGACCTTAGTTTACATTTGGATTACAGATTGTGCCTTTAAAAATGGTAATTCATGTAGATACAGGTGTAAATCCATTTTTTCTGTCTCCTGTAGCAGTACTGAGGTTAACAACCTTTCAACAGTCTAAGAAAACATGTTAATAAAGTTATTGTATAGTGTTAGTGTCTGTATTAATTAGGGTTGGGTACCGAAACTCGGTACTTTTTGTACTTGGTACCGATTCACGTCAGTACTACCGAGTACCGATTCACTTAAAATGAAACGGTGCCAAATTTCGGTACCTGAGGCGGAGCGAGAGCGCATGACTCGCACCACAGACTCAGCAACAATGGCGACAAAAACAATGTGCAGACAAAAGTTAACGTGCAGCACTGTTCCTAAATGTTCTCAATAAAATGTTGAAACTGAGAAGTTTAGACTATGGGCCCGAATGACGCATAGTGCGTCCAAATTCACACCCGTTCTTCTCTGTGGATTTTCTCTGCGACCGTGCGTCCTAGCGAGAAGCCACGCATATCAGCGGAAACAGCAGAATTGTAGCTTTCCGACAAGGCCAAGCACTTGTCGGTAATCCAATGTTTTCACAGCGAAAAATTACAATAAAATGATGTATAACAGAGCTTTCATACAGCTTTGCACACACATTACTCTTGGATGGATTACTCGCGAACGCAGGCTCGCACAGAAATGCCACGCATATCACATGAAAGCGCAGGACCACACACATCATTGTGCTGTCATCCCATCACGCTATAAATACAGATCAATTGTCTACAAAATAAAAACCTGACGAATTTCTTTACAATCCATTATACAGATCTTGTTATCAGTCACTTCATATAGTGAGGAATATCGTATCTTACCACGTCTTAGGCTTGCGTGTGTTTCTCCCTGTCTATCCACATTTGTAGTCCGGCTTTCAAGATGCAAATATCTCCATATTGTCCAGTTGACACTCCATCAAACTTTGTATGACAAGACCAGCCACTTCACCTTTGCGCACCCAGACAACTGCAGCCTAATTATGCATGCTGACAGGGCCGTAGTCACCATATACATTGAGGGGGACACGTGCCCCCCCACCAATGCCCAAAATGTCTCCCCAATATATAACTGAAACTGAAAAACAAATATTATCTTGGAGGACATCATTGCACTTGGTTGACTATTCTTCTATTATCTTAGATGTAAATATTGCATGTTTCTTTCAGATAAAACACATTTTTGACTTGTGAATGAGTCAATGGAATTTCTTGCAATAATGAAAAAATACTGGCAATCATGTCCGCCTAGCACAAACCACATGTTTTGGACTGTGAAGTGACAGAATGTCCCAGCATCATGGTTCTTATAATGCCAGATTCCAGAGAGTCTCCCCTCTTCATATATGGTCGAATATGTCTTTTTCCAACTTGCTATGGTGAGATACATGTAAAAATGTAAGAATTTAGGCACACAGATTTGTTTTTTTTCATTGATATAAAAATTTATATAAAATACAGGCACATAGAAGAACATGAAATGATGGCAAATCTGGTTAGCCCAGATTTTGTGATATGAGCTTAAAAGTAAAGGCAGTAAAAATACCCCCAAAAAAGGCCTAGGGCCCATAGGGTTAAAAAGTACCGACATAAGGTACCGTTTGGTACCGGTACCGAATTCCAGATACCGGTACCGGTACCGTATCGGTTCAATTATGAACGGTACCCAACCCTAGTATTAATATATCTGTAAGTCCTTTTATAGCAGGTTTCATCTTGTGCTTTGATTTTAGTATGTTAGGATGTCCTTTAGTTTACATTGGGATAACAGGTTGTGCTGTTGTGTTATGGTAATTCATCTAGATACAGGTGTAAATCCATTTTTATTATTAAACCATGTTTTTATTTTTTTTAATTGAATTTAATAGGACAATGTGCACATACATTAGTCACTTCCAAAAAATTAGCAGAAAGCTAATTTCCATCTGTAGTCCTAAAAACAACATTACACAGACAACAATTTACAAAGTTAATAAATACTACAAATCAACAGAAGACATTCCTATAATAAAGTGCTTTAGTGTAGGGGCAATGTGGTGTGTATTAAAGGAGCTCAGCCTGATACTAGAGCTACTGAGGCATTTAACGCCGGAACAACCTGGTTGACGCACTTCGCCTTGATTGATGCTCTCATACCACGATTGAGTCAAAGTCCACACCGTTCCTTCGGTTGCACCACAAGTGGATTTATTGCTTAAAATGTCCATAAACAAACAAAACAGTGGCATGATGAGCGTCTCCGCGCCACCGCGGTCAAAAACCGTTTGCCCTTCTGGGTCAAACACCTGACAACGAGAGCAAACAATCCCCCCTGTGTGCACCTGAGCCCCCAGGTGACAGCACAGCGACCCCACACACACACTGAGTGAATTACACCCTGACCTCAGAACATTACACAACACATTTAGCTCCTATAGTGTGAGAAAGTGCTTGTAGGTAATATAAAGTGTGGAGTAGTTCGTTGACAATGTCCTAGGAGTCCAAAGAGATAATCACTATTTTCATACCAACGATGGTAAATAGAGATACAAGGTGTTACGAACAGTAGTTCTATGTATCATAGTGTGGTAATAAAAAAAGTCAATAACCTCTATTCAGACTACACAACATACAAATTTAGCTAAATAAAATGCACTCTAAGTGTGTGCATAGTAGACATTCTACAGCTTAAAAAAATAAATAAATTAAAGTGCAGAGACCCATGCCAAGTTGGGTGGTAGTTTAACTACATTCAAATCTCAGTAGCTTTGTCAGTACTTAACTACTTTGGGTCATGTAGTTTAGGTAGTTAATTACTAACTATATACTTCTTAGTATTCTCATGATGTTTGTTGACAAACAATATGGCACAATGCCTCAGCTCATTGGCCACAGTTGTCATTTAATGCCAATCACCTGCTATTTGATTTAAATCTCATGTGGTTTGTGACCAAGATGTCTGCGACTGAATACTACGAATTTCCCTATAAATTTAGCGTTTTCCTGATTCCACTTTAACAATTGCTTTTTATCCTACCTTAAAACTTAAAACACATCCTCAGGCTGTTTAAGTGAGGTTTGGCCTGCCCTGGTCCCTAAATCAAACACATCTACACTTTCCTCAGTATCACTTAAGTTGTACTTCTGTCAATTTCAGATTCAGACTCAGACTCAGACAACTTTTTGAAAGTAGTTTTAGTTTTACAAGCTAAATGTTCTTGAGAGTAGCTCTGCATTTTGTGATGCCAAATTCCAGACTCCAGTCATACACTTAATCTGAAGAATTTGCACATTGAATATGGAAATCTGGAACCAAACACTTGTCACTACCTGATCAGTAGATTAATTTGCACCATCGTCGGTGGTGGTGGTTTTGTCAGTTGTGTTATTATTTCCTAATATTGATTATTGCCTGTTTTCATCACTTGATCCCAGCCGAGGTTTCAAGAATCTTCGGGCCATATACGAACAGAGGGAGAAGGCCGATGGCAAGGCAGCGATCCCACGCTGTGTCTACACAGCTTTATTCATATACACATTCTTTCTGCTGTCTGGAGAATAAGAACACAACAGTAGTCCCCAATCGGTTCTCTAAACAGAGACTCACTGCTGCCGGGTTGGGGGATAAGCGTCTCACATTTAAAGGTATGCAAGACATGATTACAGTGTAGACTCAGTTTTGTGGATGTGAATTTATGATTCAAATTGAAAAGTCACCTTAAAAACATTCAAGGATGGATCACCTAGAAATCATTTTTTTCCTAGTTATTGCATTTATGCTTTAGTCATCCCCTAGACCAGGGGTCGGCAACCTTTATCATTAAAAGAGCCGTTTGGGTCCTTTCCCCACCATATTAAAACCCACTCGGAGCCACAGGACGTATTTGACCACTAAATTGACAGACACGAAAAAACAAGCACGTTGCACCGCATGCACGCCACTACGGCGTCGCTTTGGGTTGTGAGCGTGCATGACGCGCGTCTACATGGAGAGTAATGGGTCTGTGCGCGCAAAAGACGCTACATCTGAATGCCCCCCCCATGCCCATACACACATGCTTTAACCACGGAGGGGGCCAAAAACACAGAGGCGGACGCCTTTGGCTCAGATTGGCAGAAAAAACCCAGCGTTGTAGGATCAGCTGCAGCAGATTCTCTTTCGTTAATAAGGGCAACCCCAAATAATGCCAGTTTATATAATGTCTATTTCAGTATGCCGTCATTCCTCATCTGGCGTAGCAGCCAACCCTTAACCAATATGAAACACAAATACATCAGTTAAGGGTCCGATACAGAAATATATATTTTCAAAATAATAGCTCATTAAATTGTTTTCTCTCATCTGGTTAATGTGATTTCTGCCCCTGAACTTCACTGTACAGCATATCAGGGTTGTAAGACATCACTTTGATTTTCACAATTGCAAGCTCTCATCTGTGAGGCGCGAGCGATGTTTTGATGTAGTTCATGGTGGAAAAAACCTGACGTGGCACATAGTTTGATTTGCAAAATATTAAAACAAGTTCTATTTTAATGTCACAAGAGCACCTCAATCACCAAATAAATAACTATTTCAGCGAAAATAACTAAATGGCCATTATTTGTTCACTTTTTTCCCCCAAAATGAGCTCGCCCTCTCTAAACCACGGGAGCCACAGCAGAGGGAGGAAAGAGCCGCATGCGGCTCCGGAGCCACCGCAGGTTGCCGACCCCTGCCCTAGACTGACAAGAGCTGACATGTTTTTTCTGTCAAAGAAGCTTCGTTGTTCCTCCCCCCCCATAAATTCACCAGGGGTACATTTCAGAAATGAGGTTCAACAAACTCTGAGTGTACCCTGAACTCTGAGTTGATCTACCCTGAGATAGGAAACTTTGAGTTTTCAGTTCCAGAAGAGCGGATTAGAGTTAGCTTAATCAACTCTGAGTAGGTTCACCCTGAGTTAAGCTCGTGCATGACTACAATAAAAAGCCAAATGAAACAGCGTGTGTGGCTATGAAAGAGGGAGGAGACAGAGAGAAACTCAAGGTTCATTGAACAAAACCTGCTCCCGACCAGGTTAGGTTCATAGAGTCTGTTACTGCGGTAACTGACCCAGAGCTTAAGTTACCTCCCTTTCTGAAATGGAAAACTCACTTTCCCTCATATCAGGGTTAACAGACTCCTTTAAGTACTTTGTATGTTTGTAATTGCACTTGTTATTTATATTGTTAGCTGTCTTCCTTTTTTCAGGTGGTCAGACAAGTCCTGAGTTCAAGGAATTCCTATTTTCAGCATTGTACATGTAATTTGAGATCAGTCAATTGTTTTTCAGATTTAATTATTAAAAATAAAATATTAACATATTTAATAGTGCCCCTTTCACACATGCAGTGTTTCATCATGCACCTCTTTGGATAATAATATAGTTTCTATCAGAATTGCTCACCTATATTTCCATCGCAAAAACATTTATTTACCTGCAACTCTGTCTGCACAACAGACCATGCTCGTCGCCCGCATATCCCAATCCATTCTTTCACACATATACTTTTCTTTTTCTGCCTTGTCTTTTGCTGCAAATCAGTGCACTCCTGCTGCTTGTTTTCATGACAAAACGTACTTTGGAAACCAGACAGAGTCGTCTGGGATTTCTCCTGGTGACAGATCTGTAATGTGTGACCTCCATTTACAAAAAAGAAAGTTGTGTAAGGTGAACAGTACAGCAATCTGACCACTGTGAAAGTGGTGTAGTGTGTCTGTGGCTTAGCTGCATTGTTTTGACTGGACCTGAACGCTGTGAAGCTAGCGCTAATGGGAGAGAGGACTTCCTGTATTTTCTCGTAAAATAAAAGCAGTTTTATTTATGATGAAAAGCTTAAAAACGGCGAATTACAACCACAGCGTACTTTTGCACAACGGACAATCTCCTGATGGGTGCTACATGTGTGAAAGGGCGACTCCGGACTATGTCCAGACTTGATCCTCCGCACATTGACTGGAGTTTATATGTGAAAGGGGGTTTAAGTCTTCTTGGGATATTAAATGTTTATGTTAAATGTTATTTTCATTATTAGCTGGATGGCACAGCAGAATTATCGTCTGAAGATAAGCAGGCTATCAATGAGCTGGCAATGTCCTGGGATTTGCCACGAGTCACATCTGAGAACAGGAGATGGCTGCTTGACAAACTGCTCCTCCATGCTGTGAGTATTCTGTACTTAAAAGGTCATATAAATCCACTGACTGATCAGTTTGATTTTTGATGGACTGGGTTTTGGCTTTTTTCCCCCACAAGATGCACAAATGGATGCTGATGGGTTTGTTGAGATATGTCTTGAAGATTAGTAAGGATTCTTGCCTTTTCTGTTGTGATTCAAATATTTTGCAGGTCCTTGGAAGAACCTTCAGACAAGTCAAGCAGTTAAGACGGGGTTTAAAGGAGACGCTGATCTGGCCTTTGCTAACAGAGAGGAAAGACACAATTCCACTCCTTTTCCCAAGAATGTCTGACATGCAGTGCACTCCACAGGTAAATGCACAAACTCAAACAATCCTAGCCCATGGAAGTTGGTCTTATTTTGTAATTGAATCTGAATCGATACCCAGCACTACTTGCAGCCCTTCTCAGGAGAGACCTGAAACTTGTTGTAATGCGCTAAATTGTCATCATTGCATCACTTTTCCATTCAGCTATACTTACAATGTCATTGCATGAGCAAATACTGCTCAAACATGATCATCTTGAAGTATCAGCAAGGTGATTTTGCTATAAATTAATGAACATCAATGGCTGCCTGAATGGAAAGGAAATCAATCAAAAAACGTATGGATGATTTGGAAAATGGTCAGCAGAAATGGATAGTATTCTTTAGTTGTTTTCCACATGCAAAACTAAAAGTATGTTTCTTTAGACATATTAAAACCTGACCATGCCCTTACAACACTACAACTTTAAAGGGCCAGTGTGTAATATTTGGCATGGTTTATTGTCAATCTGAATCTGAATCTGAATATTCTACCCATTAATATGTTTATACAAGTGTATGATCGCTATAAAATAAAATTCGTTTGGTTTTCGTAGCCTTATAATTATGCTTTTATATATATATATAGCAAGGGCCTTGCTTTAGAGAGGTC